>NC_054557.1:19159603-19199603 GCF_017654505.1 Polyodon spathula | reverse complement strand
TCCTCCTCCTCCATGTACGTGCAGCACCAGTACATGTGCAGTGAGTGCAGGCAGCTGTTCAACGCGCTGGAAGACGTGCTGGTTCACCAGCAGAGTCACTTCGCCGCCGCGGGGGCCCTGTACGAGGGGGAGGGAGGGGAGCTGGTGGCACTGGAAGGGGAGGGGGTTCCTGTCGAGGAGGAGGATGGGGAAGAGCAGATCCACATCGCGGGCCTGGCCGGGCTCCACGACAACCACTACCAGTGCCTGGAGTGCGGGCAGCTGCTGGTGTCCCCCGAGGAGCTGCTGCAGCATCAGGAGCTGCACATGAGAGGCGTGGCAGAGCAGCAGGGTGAGGAGGAAGTGCCTGTAGAGTGAGTGACGTTTTCAAGTCCTGACGTGAGGCGCTGCTGTACCACGTGAAGTTTGTCCTGTGTGTTCCAGGTCCCGCTGGAGAGTTCCTGGAGGAGGAGCAGAGTCCGGGGGGGGCTGTCCTCGCAGCTGCGCCCCCCAGTACCCATCAGATTCATTACCAGTGTCTGGAGTGCCAGGCCCTGTTTGACTCACCGGAGGTGTGGCTGGCTCACAGACAGACTCACAGCAAGCCTCAGCCCCAGGGCAGCAGAGACACTGCCCCCCTGCCCCAGACCTCCAGCCTTGCAGGACCGGTCAGTGCTGGTCACTTCCATATCATTTTATATATACACACACATAGATAGACAGACACAAATCGCCCAGGCGGGTACGTTATGTTTTGTATTTCATTTCATTGTTAATTCTAATCTGATGTGTTTTTTTTTTTTTTTTTTAAAAGAGAAAAAAAAAAAGTTATAGTTGGGAGTGGGTTGTTCAATAATAACTCTAGAGGTCTGTCTCTCTCTCTCTCTCTCTCTCCTCCAGCAGACCCAGCATGCAGAGGTTCTGGTTCAGACAGACGGTTCTGGAGGCCCGTTTCTGAATCTGCAGAACCTGGTTCTGAGTGAGCACCGCTATGAGAGGGAGGGGGAGATTCTTACCCTGGCTCAGGTCAGTCTGTCTGAGTGTCTGCCTGCCTGCATCTGTGTGTGTTTTTCTGTTTGTGTGTGTCTCTGTCTATCCATGTCTCTCTGTCTGTGTGTGTCTATCTGTAAGTGTCTCTGTGAATGAAAATTCAACAGCAATGTACAAAACTGAGAAGCAAGCAACTCAAGATAGCTTAAGAGACCCGAGTGACATCGCAGAGGCGATTCATAGGAGATTTGAGCAGGTCCAGTATAGTAAACTCTTTGAAATCCTGCCTCTGTGTTTCTGCGCAGGTCCAGTATAGTAAACTCTTTGAAATCCTGCTTCTGTTTCTGCGCAGGTCCTGGCGTCCCGGCAGCTGCAGAGTTCCACTCGAGGCCTGGCTGGCAACTCGGGAACCGCGACCCTGCAGCTGCAGATCTGCTCTGCGCAGGCCATCGCCGCGGCGACGGCACAGCACGCCGGCAAGAACCCGGCCTCCCTGACCCAGCCTTTCTTCCTGACCCGCACGCAGCCTGGGGGAGGGGGAGGAGAGGGGAACCTACTGATAGCCTGCTCGGGGGGGGCGGAACACTCCTACCAGAGACCGCCGGCTGCCGCTGCAGCACCCCCTGCTGCCTCGGAGGAGGAACAGCAGCAGCAAAGCATGACTGAGCCGGAGCCCATGGAAATGCATCCGTACGAGTGTTCCGAGTGTGGTCTCCTCTTCCAGACGCCGGAGGAGTTCCTGGAGCACCAGGGGGCGCATTTCATGGAAGCAGACAAAGAGAGTGGGGAGGCAGTGATCCCACAGGAGGTGAACGGGAGAGGTGGAGGAGGAGGAGGAGACGAGGAAGGGGAGGGGGAGGGGGAGGGAGGCGAAACGGAGGACCAAACGTCAAAGGCGGAAAATGGTGGCGCGGCGACGGGAAAGATGAAGAACTTTGTCATCGTTTACGAGGGAGGCGGTCAGAACAACGCGCCCCTCCTCAAGCTCTCCCCGCTGCTCCCCTCCCCCTCCCCCCGGCGCTGTGGCGAGTGCCGGCTGCTGTTCTGCACGGCGGAGGAGCTCGGGCAGCACCGGCGGCTGCACCACGTCCGGGAGGAATTCCGCTGCCCGGAGTGCGGCCGGCTCTTCACCTCGGCCAACCGGCTCTCCGCGCACAGCAAGGTGCACCAGGACGGCACGCACCAGTGCCCCCAGTGCAGCAAGGTGTTCAAGAAGCCCGGCTCCCTGCAGCAGCACGCCCGCCTGCACAGCGGAGAGGCTCTGCACCTCTGCCTGGACTGCGGGCTGGGCTTCGCCACCGAGATGACGCTGGTGGTGCACAGGTGGGTGGGAGAGGTGTGTGTGTGTGGCTCTTTTCATAGAGAGTGGCTCTCTGTGATTCCATATGCAGGAGGGTGTGTGTGTATTGGTGTGTTTCAGTATGGATATGTATTTGTCTGTTTATCAGGGTGTGTTAGTCAGTGTGGAGGTGTTATTGTCCCAGTTTAACCAGTTTAACCCCCCCCCCCATCCCTCCCCCAGGAAGACCCATGCGGCCGAGCCCCTCCACCGCTGCCAGTTCTGTACCAAAACCTTCACCAATATGACCAAGTACCTGTACCACCGGCGCACCCACACGGGCAAGAGCGGGGTCCCACCGAGCCCCGGCAACGCCACGGCAACCATCCACGCGGTAAAGGGGCTTTGTTTTGTTTGAGAAATCTCTCTGTGTCTCTCTCCTTCCATCTGTCCGTTATCCAGGTTTGACTCGATGCAATTGATTTTTTTTTTTTATTGATCGATTTATTTATCTTTATTTATAGCTCTCCTGTTCTTCCTTCCCGTTTACCTGCAGAACTCCCCGTTGCTGCTGACGACGGCGACGAAAATGACATCACAGCCCCCGCTGGCAGTGACATCACCGGCAACCAGCCAGCACCAAGGAGAGGCGGAGCTTCAGGAACAAGGAGAGCAGGAGAGAGGCTCTGCCCAGCAACAACAGCTGCAGCAGCAGGGAGAGGGGAATGAAATAGGTGGCGCCCCCTACGCCGCAGGAGGCAGTACTGCAGAAACGAACTGCAACGCAGGACAGCAGCTGGGATCAGAAAACGGAAACAGCGCCGGTGTGATCAGTAACAGCAAGGGTCTCGATACTGATCAGGACGAGCGAATCTGGGGCAATAAGTCTCCTGCAACAATAGAAATTACCTATAATAGTAGCACCAGCAGTAATACACCTGCTGCTGATCATTTCAACAGCAATCCCTCCAGCCTGCCAGATCTGACTCAGGCTCCGGGGGGCGCTGTGGAGGCCGGGTGCTTCCCCTGCCCGCTGTGCCCCAAGTCCTTCCCGGCGCAGATCCGGCTGGTGAGGCACAAGCGGACGGTGCACACACTGGAGCGCAGGTTCAAGTGCAGCGTGTGTGGGAAGGGCTTCAAGAAACAGGTGTGTGCATGTATGTTTAAGGAAGCTGATGTGTCGTCCTGACCAACCAGGGACCGAGGAGTCGTTCTCTGACCTGCGATTGACGCCCGGCAGCGTCGTCAACGGTCCCGCCCCTAATACAAAAATTGGAATTTAAAAATAAAATTCTAGAATTAGAAAAAACAGATATGTATACAAAGTTTACTTAAAATAAATAAATAAATAAATATTGAAAGCTCAAGTTAAAGTGAATTTTATATTAAAAAAAAAAAAGGTTTTAAGTCTCGATTTTTAAACGTCGCTCTTCGGTTCTCCTTTCCAGGTTCATGTGAGGAATCACCTGCGCACCCACACCGGCGAGCGCCCTTTCCAGTGCAGCGAGTGCGGCAAGACCTTCTCCTCCCTCGCCAACCTGACCCGGCACGGGCTGACCCACACGGGCCAGCGGCCGTACAAGTGTGAGGAGTGCGGGCGGGCCTTCACCCAGTCCTCGAACCTGCAGCAGCATCGGCTCTTGCACTCCTCCAGCCCGCCATTTCAGTGCCAGGACTGCGATGCTGCCTTCACCCGCCCCTCCAAGCTGGCAGCACACCGCTCCGTCCACACCGGGGTGCTGCCCTACCAGTGCCCCGACTGCCCGAGCTCCTTCCTGCGCAGGAAGATGCTGGAGCTCCACAGGCTGAGCCACGAGGGCAGGGAGCCCAGCCGCTGCCAGAGCTGCGGGGCCGCGTTCGTGGAACCCCAGAAGCTGGCGGAGCACCGATGTGGGGGTGCAGCCGGGGCCCAGGGTGGTCTCGCTAAGCAGAGGTTTGAGTGCCAGACCTGTGGGAAAAGGCTCAACTCCCCGGCTAACCTGCGGCTTCACGAGCTGGCGCACACCGGGGTGAGACCCTTCAAGTGCTCGCAGTGTCCCAAGGGATTCACCAATAAGGTAGGAGGGGAGCTGAGAGCGGAGCAGAGTCAAGCAGACCAGCGTTTGGGCTCTAGTGCCTTCAGCAGTGTGATTGAAACTAGAAGAGACCGAGTCAGGCAGACCAGTGTTTGGGCTCTAGTGCCTTCATCAGTGTTATTGAAACTAGAAGAGACTGAGTCAAGCAGACCAGCGTTTCTTCTAGTTTCACCTTCACGTGTACAGTACACTGCAGCGCTCACACTGTTACACACTGCAGTAATCGTAAACCGCATTCAATTCAATGACCAACCAGAAGGCCTGTCCTTCAGATGAGACGAACAAGGTCCTATTGGAAGTGACTCTGCATGCAGAGTTTACCCCCTAGTCTCTAAGTCACTTTGGGTAAAAGCGTCAGCTAAATGACTCAATAATAATAATAATAATAATAATAATAACAAACTCTTTTGTCCTCCCCCCACCCCCAGGCCAGCTTGAGCCTCCACGAGCGACGGCACTGGGGTCTGAGCCCCCACAAATGTGCGGAGTGCGGCAAGTCGTTCGTGTCAGCGTCGGGGCTGTCCCTGCACCAGCGCATCCACACGGGGGAGCGGCCCTACCCGTGCCCGGAGTGCGGGAAGCGTTTCCGGCAGGCGACTCACCTGCGGGAGCACCGGCGCACCCACTCCGGGGAGCGGCCCTTCGGCTGCGAGATCTGCCCCAAGCGCTTCGTGCAGTCCATGCACCTCGCTGAGCACCGGCGCACTCACACCGGGGAGCGGCCGCACCGCTGCCCCCAGCCAGCCTGCGGGAAGGCCTTCAAGACCTTCTCGAATCTGCGCAGCCACCGCAAGACCCATGCCAAGCAGCAGGGGGAGGGGCCAGCGCCAGGGCAGATACAGATACAGGTGCAGCAGCAGCAGCAGCAGCAGCACCAGGTGAGAGCTGAGATGGACTGAGTGTGTGTGTTTGATAGCAATATCGGATGTGTTTGTGCAGTTTAACTGTGTGTGTGTGTGTGTGTGTGTGTGTGTGTGTGTGTCTATAGCAGTGTTAGGTACTGCTTGTCTGTATTTGTCTAGTAACAAGAGACGCTGTTTGTGTTTCGATAATTTCTGTGTATCTGATACAGCTATGTGTGTGCGTGTCTGTCCATCAATATGATGATGATGATGATGATGATGATGATGATGATGCTCATGATTAACCCCTTGCTCCCCGGCTGCAGCTGCAGGCCCCCACCATCATGTGCACAGAGTTTGGAGACACGATCGCTATCATCGAGACCTCGGACTCCACCCTGCCCATCGTGGAGACCATCGAGATCTACCAGGCAGCCCTGGAGAGTGGGCTGCAGCTGGAGAACATCACCCTGGAGAACATGCAGGAGGACAGCCTGCAGCTGCTCTGAGACCCAGAGAGACAGGGACTGAGTCAGACAGACAGGGACACAGGCAGGCAGACAGGGGCTGAGACACTAGCTAATCTTGGGCTAATGTTTTCGTAGGTAAGGTGGTCTGGTTTAGCGTGGGCTGTGAAGACACAGACAGGCGGTCCAGGGTAGGGGCTGACCGCACACAGACAGGCAGAGCAGGTGGAAGATGTTCTTTTCTGATCTGTAAATGCTTGGTGATTTTTGTACACACTGTGATTTTTTTTGGGGGGGGGGGGGGGGGGGTGTGTTGCTTCATTTATCCTCTGTTGTAATTGCTGTACCCCCCCCCCCCCCCCCTGTTAATAAACCAATAAACTGATTTGAAGCTGTTTGGTAATAAACTCTTGTTATCTGTATTTATCAGCATTGCAAGATTTCATCACTAGAGGGCAGCGTTGATCCGTGTCGATTTAAGTACAGAACTATTTTTAATACATTTTCTTTACCTCCCTTTTAACCTGCTCTGTGCTGGTGGAGCAGAGAAAGAGAAAGGGAGGCTCTTACTCTCTCGGAATAGCCTCCAGCTGCTCCTGGTGGAGCAGAGAAAGAGAAAGGGAGGCTCTTACTCTCTCTGAACAGCCTCCCGCTGCTGTGTGCTGTTGGAGCAGGGAAAGGCAGTCTTCCACTCACACATTCCTTGGAGATGCAGTTTTATTTAAACATTAAAAACAGCCCTGGCAGTGTTGTCACGCTGTCACTTGTAATCTATTCCAGCTCAGCTCCCCACCCTCCCTGTCAGTAATGCTAATGTGACTTGACAGGTCCGGTCAAGGGAAGCTGTGTCCCTCTTCAGGCCAGACCAGCCTCTCAACTAAAATCAATTCCTATCACATGACAATTCTCCCATTTCTGCATCCTTGCACACTACACTCTAGTCCCACTGTCGAGTTTGAGTAGCTCAGTGATTACAGCGCAGGGCTGCAGTGTGGATGGCAGTGGGTTTGAGTAGCTCAGTGATTACAGCGCAGGGCTGCAGTGTGGAAGGCAGTGGGTTAATTGTGTGTCTGCCTCTCCCTTTGCAGTTTCCATTCTCTCTGATTCGCCGTTCCCCAGAACAGCTTGGACCTGTCTGTCAGCACCATTACTACCGCGGTAACAGTGATGCCAGGAGACGGGAAATAGAACCTCAGGCGTGTCACACTAACAGTCAGCGCCTGTTAATATCAGAGAGAGAGAGTGGGGGGGGTCTTTCAAACACACACACACACACACACTGACACACTCTGACACAGCTCAGACAAATGCACACATGCGCTGGCTCCCATTGTATTTTTAATTGTTAACTGTAAACGAGACACACAGCTGTTGCGTGAGTGGGTGTGTATATGTTCAGCACCAGCACAGATTATGAAAATAACAAACAATTCACAGCAGCACTACGGCTGGAGATTGCATTGCCCGTGTTTCCTCACTCTGACCCCTTCCTTACTTAATGCCCTGATATCCCTGAACAGATCATCGGCTCCTCTTAAGAAATACGATTGTAATGAGAAATCCATCTCACGAGTTCAGTGGTATCCTCTGAATGATTGATTTACCAGCGATGCTGAATGATCTTCCTGGGCTGGGCTGACAGGCCACCCTGTACTTTACTTCTATAATAATAACCTGCCCCTTGGCAACACGCGTGGATATATATCCATATCTACATATGTATAAGTTATTGAAAAAGAGTAAAATACAATAATTTTATTTCAAAGTTTTTCAGCTATTTACAGTGCTTAAAAATAATATACAAATCTGAATTTCAGGTACAGAAGAGATGGGCACAGCGTCACTGATTTCAAGGCACAGTTGAGAGTGGAGTGTCACTTATTTCGAAGTACTATTGAGAACGGAGTGTCACTGATTTCGAAGTACAGTTGAGAGCGGAGAGGGGTGTCACTGATTTCGAGGCACAGTTGAGAGCGGAGTGGGGTGTCACTGATTTCGAGGCACAGTTGAGAGTGTAGTGGGGTGTCACTGATTTCGAAGTACAGGTGAGAGCTGATTTTCACTCATTCCCAGGTGCAGTGGTGAGTCAACAGGTCTGGTATCTGAAACAAGGAGTTCAGTTCAATAGCTGTCTGTATGTTTCCTGCAGCTCCAGCGTGCGGCGTTAACCCTTACCTGTCCAGCTCATTGTAGATGTCTCTCTCGCTGGGCCTCAGGTCCTAAGTGACAGCAAAAGACAAGGTGTGAATTTATTTCTTTCTCTAACTCCTTTACTCTCTCTCTTTCACACTTGTGATGCCTTACCATGTACTCAGAGCTGTGAGGGTCACTTCCTGTGAAGACTTCCTGCAGAGAGAGAGAGAGCGAGATAGGGGTCAGAGTCCTGCCCGCTTTGCAAAGGCAGTATGAAATCAGCCCCGTTTTGGGACGGAAGGATCGCTTCCAGTTCTCTCCTGGGTTAGTTTCTTGCTACTTTTATTTGGCACGGTTGTTTCATTACCCAAGAAAAACTGACCATGCTCTTGTTTCAAAAGACAGATGGAGCAGATTGATATACACACCTGAGCAGTGAACTCAACTGCTTTGC
This sequence comes from Polyodon spathula, assembly GCF_017654505.1. Taxonomy (NCBI): domain Eukaryota; kingdom Metazoa; phylum Chordata; class Actinopteri; order Acipenseriformes; family Polyodontidae; genus Polyodon; species Polyodon spathula. The sequence goes on along the minus strand of NC_054557.1, from coordinate 19,191,384 downwards.
AAAATAGGGAATTTATTCACATCAGGTGCAACACATAAACAGATATACAAATCTCTAGGTGCGTGTGATTTGCAGTAGCTCAGAGCAGTGTGCAGGGTGTTAGCGGTGCAGATCTCAGTGCTGTGCAGTGTTTTCAGCAGCTAGGTGTTCTGCCGGTGGATGGGTTAGTTGGTTGGGGGTTGGGTTGCGGGGGTCACCTTGCGCAGCTCCTCCAGGTTCTCGTACAGATTGTCCTGCTCTGCGATCGGGGGGGCGGAGCGTCTGTGGATCCCTGCAGAAAAGGAAGAAGGAAATTCACACACTTGCACTCAGGCCCACAATCATAATGACACCCTCACACTCTCACTGTGTCTGACCTAAGTGTCGCTGGCAGGACCGTTGTTTACAGCACAGCAGGATCCCGGCTGCTCCCAGAGCCAGCACCCCTAGAGCAGCTCCCAGGAGCACCAGCAGAGTCCTGGAGCTCTCTGACACGGGGAGAGAAACACAGTGTCAAGCCTTATTATTATTATTATTATTATTATTATTATTATTATTATTATTATTATTATTATTATATCCCATACACTACAGTGGTATCACATTGTACAGTCATTGTAAAAACTTTAGGAACATGAGTTTATAACATTTACAGTGACTGCAATACCACACTGTTACCAGTAGGGTGCAACAGAGCAGCTGCAATACCAAACAATTACCAGCAGGGTGCTGCAGAGGGTCAGTCGCTACAGCAGGGGGCAGCGTGAGAGCGTAGATGGCCGTGTAACGCTCCCGCCCCGCCACGGTGACAGTGCAGCTGTAGTTGCCCTCTTTGCCCTGCCAGGAGGCTCTATGGCTTCGATTGACGTTGATCTCAGTGTAGAGAGAGCCCGGTCCAGTGGAACTGACCATGAGGCTCTGGTTCTGGAAGGTCCAGCCAGCAGTGACCCGTGACGGCCCCCGATACAGGCAGTTCAGCTTGAGACCCACAGAGGTGTTGAGAGCCCAGACTGCAGGGAAGCACAGCGGCAAAGTCAAAGCAAGAGAACAGAATTAACAGTGCAGGTTTACCCAGCAGACTCAAGCGCCCCCTGGGGGAAGGTAAGTGTAACTGCAAGCCTGGGAGCTGAGATTTTTATAAGCGTACTGCACCTGCTAGGCACGCCTGGAATGGTAACACTGGTAAAAGGCTAAAGCCTTGCTGTTGGATTTTCAATGGTTTGCTTTCTCTAAAGCCTGGGCTGGCTATACAGGTGTCCTGTCTATTATCATAACATATTCTTCTTACCCTGTAGCACTGTGAGGCTGAAGCTCTGGATGTACACCTTGCTGTCTCTGAACACCTCACACCTGTACGCCCCGTTGTCTTCCAGGTCAGGGGTCAACAGGAAGGAATAATTGCCCTGGCTGGTGGGGTCGGACTCAGCCAATTGGAGCCGAGGCTGCTTCTTGTTCACCAGGTCCCGCCTCCAGAAGTCGAACTCGAAGACTCGATCCATTTCCCGCGAGTCTGGGTCCTTCCAGTAGAGAAGAATCAGATCTGCGCCAGGCCACGTGACACACGGGATCAACATGCGTGACTGAGCCACGGCACCACCAGACCGGTGGGGACCTGAGTGGGGAGACAGAGAGACAGCTCCGGGTCACGCCTCACATGCCACAAGCACGTGTGGAGCGTTTCCGTGCCGAGTCTCTAGTTGTGTGGTTTTAACAGCAAGAGCTGCCAAGTCCATGGCATTCAGTTGTACTTGGTTTCTTTGACTGTGGAAAAATCGCCATTGACACAAAACGCACTGCTGACGTGGAAGCGATCATAATAATGCAATAACGTTCAACGGGAAAGCATCTTTTCTATAATCTGCAAAGGTAAAAATCAACGGCAATGAACGACCTGCGCTGTACGTACCGAAGGTCATGTTGAAGTCCATGTGCTTGGAGTCTGAAAAGACAAAATGAAAATGCAAGTGAATGTGGAGTGAAGTGACCATCGCGTGAGGGCGGGGTGCAAGTCTGAAGTCAACGTCAAACGAGGTGAGGTGAATATGAACTGAATGTAAACTGAATTTTAAATCGCATGTGAAGTGAATGTAGCTCCAGTGTTGTGAATGTAACTCCAGTGTGAAGTGAATGTAGCTCCAGTGTGAAGTGAATGTAGCTCCAGTGTGAAGTGAATGCAGCTCCAGTGTGAAGTGAATGTAACTCCAGTGTGAAGTGAATGTAACTCCAGTGTGAAGTGAATGTAACTCCAGTGTGAAGTGACTCACGCTGCCCCCACCTATCACAGTGACGGTGTAGTTGAACAGGAATTCCCCCTTGGCCCCCGGAACCAGCACTTGACAGATGTAATTGCCCTGGTCTTGCCGGGTGACCCGGGGCAGTTTGGCGAGGATGGCTCCCGTGAGGTCTTCCCGGCAGTGCAGGGGGGTTCCCTTGGGGGAGATCCAGGACACTTTAGCGGTCTGGTGGGAGACCTTCGCGCTCAGCCACAGGGTTCTCTCTACAGGGACCGGCACGGGGCTGCCTGTGACTGAGAAACACAAATACAGGAACGTCAAACTGCAGCTCTGAGCGTCTCATCATTGAGAAACACAACACAGGAGCGTCAAACTGCAGCTCTGAGCGTCCCACCACTGAGAAACACAACACAGGAGCGTCAAACTGCAGCTCTGAACGTCCATCACTGAGAAATCAAACACAGGAACGTCAAACTGCAGCTCTGAGCGTCTCATCATTGAGAAACACAACACAGGAGCGTCAAACTGCAGCTCTGAGCGTCCCACCACTGAGAAACACAACACAGGAGCGTCAAACTGCAGCTCTGAGCGTCCCACCACTGAGAAACACAACACAGGAGCGTCAAACTGCAGCTCTGAGCGTCCCACCACTGAGAAACACAACACAGGAACGTCAAACTGCAGCTCTGAGCGTCTCATCATTGAGAAACACAACACAGGAGCGTCAAACTGCAGCTCTGAACGTCCATCACTGAGAAACACAACACAGGAGCGTCAAACTGCAGCTCTGAGCGTCTCATCATTGAGAAACACAACACAGGAGCGTCGAACTGCAGCTCTGAGCGTCCCACCACTGAGAAACACAACACAGGAGCGTCAAACTGCAGCTCTGAACGTCCATCACTGAGAAACCAAACACAGGAGCGTCAAACTGCAGCTCTGAACGTCCATCACTGAGAAATCAAACACAGGAGCGTCAAACTGCAGCTCTGAACGTCCATCACTGAGAAATCAAACACAGGAGCGTCAAACTGCAGCTCTGAGCGTCCCACCACTGAGAAACACAACACAGGAGCGTCAAACTGCAGCTCTGAGCGTCCCATCATTGAGAAACACAACACAGGAGCGTCAAACTGCAGCTCTGAGCGTCCCACCACTGAGAAACACAACACAGGAGCGTCAAACTGCAGCTCTGAGCGTCCCACCACTGAGAAACACAACACAGGAGCGTCAAACTGCAGCTCTGAACGTCCCACCACTGAGAAACACAACACAGGAGCGTCAAACTGCAGCTCTGAGCGTCCCACCACTGAGAAACACAACACAGGAGCGTCGAACTGCAGCTCTGAACGTCCATCACTGAGCCTGCATCGTTTTCAACAGGAAGGAGTAATCTGCGTGGCGGGCGGGGCTGCTTCCTGTTCAAGATCCTGCCTCCAGAGGTCAAACTCTAAGACTCGGTCCAATCAGCAAGTAATTATTGAGGATAATGGTCTATTTTGATTGTGGCAATGTTTTTTTTGTGTTTTAATAAAATGCTGAAATCATGAAATATCTTGAAATACCTGGGTTTTTTTAGACTGAAACAGAGTAATAGAAGTGTGTGTTTTTTTTTAAATTTTGGTTTGTTTTCCAGTGAAATAAGTCCGCTGTCCTCTCAATGATTTACACACATGGCTGACTCCATGTTGCCGCCACGGAGGGTAGTGGTACCCAGTCTTACTCACCTCTGACAACGATGAGCAAGGTAACGCTGCCAGATATGCGGTTTCTGCCCTCCTGCCTCTGCCCCTGGCAGGCGTAGCGCCCAGCGTCCTGGAACCCGGGTTCGAAGGTCAGAGAGAACTTCTCCGAGCTGCTCAGCTCCAGGTTAGCAAGCCTGCCTTTGGCCGAGATGACTGGAAGCCACAATTCGCCAGACAACGGCTTCCACAGCCAGTAGGCTTGCAGCTCGGAGCAAGGCAAGGAGACGGGCACCCCGACATGAGTCACCACACACTTGTCCCAGTCAACATCTGAGAGCAGAGCGTGCTATTATTATTATTATTATTATTATTATTATTATTATTATTATGAATTAGTCATTTAGCAGATGCTTTTATCCAATGTGATTTACTAGACTACGGGGGTAAAGCATAGGAAAGCATTGTAAAGCACAGAGAGGTCTGGTAAAGCATAGGGAAGCATTGTAAACACAGAGAGGTCTGGTAAAGCATAGGGAAGCATTGTAAACACAGAGAGGTCTGGTAAAGCATAGAGAAGCATTGTAAATACAGAGAGGTCTGGTAAAGCATAGGGAAGCATTGTAAAGCACAGAGAGGTCTGGTAAAGCATAGGGAAGCATTGTAAAGCACAGAGAGGTCTGGTAAAGCATAGGGAAGCATTGTAAAGCACAGAGAGGTCTGGTAAAGCATAGGGAAGCATTGTAAATACAGAGAGGTCTGGTAAAGCATAGGGAAGCATTGTAAAGCACAGAGAGGTCTGGTAAAGCATAGGGAAGCATTGTAAAGCACAGAGAGGTCTGGTAAAGCATAGGTAAGCATTGTAAAGCACAGAGAGGTCTGGTAAAGCATAAGGAAGCATTGTAAAGCACAGAGAGGTCTGGTAAAGCTTAAGGAAGCATTGTAAAGCACAGAGAGGTCTAGTAAAGCATAGGGAAGCACTGTAAATACAGAGAGGTCTGGTAAAGCATAGGGAAGCATTGTAAAGCACAGAGAGGTCTGGTAAAGCATAGGGAAGCATTGTAAAGCACAAAGAGGTCTGTTAAAGCACATTTAAAAAAATAACTATGTTAAACTAAGATCAGGGCAGTGTTTAACCACAGGAAAAGCCTGAAAAAATGACATTTTTTGTGGTACATTAATAATAGGATCAGGTAAATACACAAACAAATACACATACAAATACACAAACAAATGAGCAAACAAACACACAAAGAAATACACATGCACAGAACAAATTGACTCATACAGCCTTACCCTTCGAAGCGGTTGGATCGCAACAGACTGTCAATATGACCAAGACAGCCCTGTTAAAAATATCCATGTCTCAACTGTTACTGATAGAAATACAGGTCTCCAAAATGTGTCCCCAATCAATAAAATAATAGCTAATACATATACAGTTAACTTGAATTGAGTGTGGTCTGCTCTCCCAGTCTGACAGCGTGTGTATGTGTGTGCGTGTGGGGGATCACTCTCTTTAAATAGAAATTTCTTTGGTATCTAATTCTGGGCAGGATACAGAATTCGCAACTCACCCACCACAGAGAGCCCCGATCCCTTGCTTTCTAACCAAGATAATGCAATTCCCAATGAAGTGAAGGCAAATGCACAGGGCTGATAAAGCCACAAGAACACATCCACCAAATGGAGGATTAAAAGGAGGCATGGCTGACACAAAACAAGTCCAAGAATACCCGACCTGTCGTGCTCTATCTATCCAGATCTCTAATGGGGTTTTTTTTTTTTTTGTTTCCTTGCTAAAAAATAGTCACCTGTCACTTTGCCAGCAAGTTTCCTTGACGGGCAATGCCCTAAGCTGTGCAGTAGATGGCGCTGTTGCTTATAGAAAGAGGCTTTGGGTGGATGCAGCCTGCGTTGCATGTCCGCCTAGGGTTATTGTCGGTAAGGACAGAGTTGCACACAGTGTCTCTGCCAGGCAGACCCGCGCCCTGCTATAGTTCTGAACTGGGCAGTTTTAACAAACATGCATTATTGTAAAACTCTTATATTCTAATCTCAGGCTTCCACATACCGGCACGCTGAGCACAGGTTAGATCCGGGGTCTCCAGCCCTGGTCCTGCAGAGCCCCGATCCTGCAGGTTTTCTTTACAGCATCAGTGGAGATCTGGAACACGTGTTAATATTGACTAATTAAACCAGTAACTGGTGCCGTTAATTAAGTAAGCGAGAGCTCGATTTGAAACCAGAAGACCCCTGGGTTTGATCAATCCGGAGACACTGTTATTGCAATAGACGCTCACTGTGAATTGGTCGAGGATACTGCATGCTGCAGTAATATTATCAGCGTGTGATGATTATAGCGCCCTATTAAAGCTTTACGAAGAGGTGATGCTAACTTTAGCATTACTGCGCGTCTGGAACTTCAGAGAGTCCACACCAGGGGTCGCTGTGCGCGCAGGAGGGAGCCCCTGACTCAGCATGTGCGATGCATTCGATATAATGGGGCAGATGCGAGAGACAATGCAGCATGTTGAATAATGCCAACAAGAAACTATGCACAACAGAAATTATAATATATTCTTATATATATATATATATATATATATATATATATATAATATATATATATATATATATATATTAGCTCAAAGAGCCAGCTGCCCAACGTTTCGATATGTTGTACATATCTTTCTCAAGGAGCCTGTGTTTGAATCAAAACATTGGAGGTATTTATAGGTGTTATTGTTTATATTCAAATCCATGATTTATTCTTACATGATGTAATGGTGTTCTATATGTGACATCACTTTTACTTATATCTTTAAATCTATATTAATTCTAATTAACATTATTTTATATAAACTTGTATTTATATTATCATGCAATGCTGGCTCTGAGGATCAGCCTTGATATGGTCTCCCCAGCGCATCAGCATGCGCAACTTTTGAATTAATTTTGTTTATTTTTACCTTTTATATATTTATTGGAATTAATTAGTTCATTCTTTTCTGTTGAGTCCCGCTGGCATAATTGTGTGCCGTCTATTTATCCATTTACTTTCTTTTATTCTTCTATATGTCGCATTGTCTAATTTTAGCTGTTCTAATACTACAAACTTTACATCATTTATGTCAGGCATTTTCAAATCTAAACATATCTATCTATCTATAGCGATTAGTTTGTACGTTCTGATTGTTAATCGAAGATTATGGTTTTGGCCGATTTGAAAGAAAATGTTGTTTCACAGAAAGAAAAAAAAAGTAAATAATAATAATCTTTATATAGCGCCTTTCATAGTGGACCACCATCACAAAGCGCTGTACAAGATACGAGACTAGGGTGTGTGAACCATCAGCTGCACAGTCACTTACAACAACGCCTCACCCCAAAGACGCAGCACAAGGAGGTTCAGGGACTCGCTCGGGGTCCCACACAGGGAGTCAGTGGCTGAGCTGGGATTTGAACCTGGGACCTGCTGGGGTACAAGCCCGTGTCTTTAAATACTGGCCCACACACCTTCCTCAATGAAATCAATATTTTCTATTGTCGCGTTTCTCAGCTGCGATTGAGACGAGTGTGAATGGCAATGCTGTCAATTGAACTGTTTTAAAGGACAGTTAGAAAAGTCGGGGTAAAGCACCGAAAACCAAAGCCATAACTGTTATTGAACAGCGCTGACGTATTGGAGGGGGGGGGGGGGGGGGGGGGTGGGGGGGGGGGGGGGGGGGGGGGGACATTCCATTTCAAACCGTAGCAACGTTTTGAAAATTTATTAAAATCCCTGTGCCTGCCGGCGTTAGAAAGTCCCGATATTTGCTTGGGCTGGGAATTTCCTAATTTTCAGGTCAACGACGTGCGACGTCGCTTGGTGAGGACACGCCCCCCCCGGCGTCAGCTTGGCTCTGTTGAAGTTACAATGTTTCAATCATTCAAGAGGAACTGTGCGTGAAACTAACACGCCAGCCGCTCAACCAAGAGCCATCGCAATAGACAAGAAATCACCCGGATCGCACCCGAAACTGCAGGAGCCTTCGTGCCGTCTGATCGCCAGGCTCATCTACAACTTGAAATTTGAATCTGAACAAAAAAAAAGAAAAAAGAAAAAAGCTGCCCGCCTGCGCCTTGTTTCTATATTTGTCAGCTATAGTTAACTGTTTGGTTTTAGATAAGTCGTTTCAATCTCTCGAAGACAAACGCGACTATAATAAATACATAAGTGTTTTTTGGTATATTATTAACATGGCTTGGGGGCAGCGTGTCTTTCCCGTCTTAAAGAGACAATCAAGTTTCACAATGCTGGTGTTTTATATGCTGGTGGTCCACAAGGTCCAGAAACCTAACTTCATTTCAAGAATATGTATATATATATATATATATATATATATATATATATATATATATAATATATAATATATATTATAATATTTATATATATATATTAATTGTGTGTGTGTGTGTGTGTGTGTTTTTCTCTTGAGGTTTTGGTATCGCTGTGTTTTTGTTATGCAGGTGAAGTAAATAAATTAATAAAACCCTAGTTTTTGTTTCGAAGAACGGGCTAAATACTGGCGACGATGCGTTAAAAAGATAATAGCGACTGTCACGGGTTAATGCCGGCGGAGGTGTTCGGTTCTTCACCGTGTCCTGGTTATTTTTTTCTAAGGTATTTCCTTTATCACCTCTGCTTATTCCCAGGCTCTCTTCCTAGAAGAAGCGATACACCCTAGTTTCAATACGCCATATTTCACAAGCAAGGTGTGGCTGTTTTTTTCATTCCCCAGCCGCCAGGTGAATTAGTTTTCTTTTGACACGATCCTTGAGGGGGGTATTTATTAAAATACCCATACCTCGGTGCTGTTAATGTTTATTCCTGTTTGTTAACTAGCTGTTGAAGCTTATTTTGGATTCCTATTAATATTACTTTCCCTTTTTAACTTCGCCTCAAATTAGGCTAGTGACGTAACATTCGTGTTATCTGGTTGTTTGCTTTCATTTAACTAGAACATTTACGCAAGGGATAATATAATTATTGTTGTTTTAATAATAATAATAATAATAATAATAATAATAATAATAATAATAATAATATAATAATAATAATAAAAATATTTGACAAAACGTGATTTATTCTATATACATAAGCTATTTATAACTTTGTTATTAACCTGAGCGTCTGGGTGTACTGTGGCAAATTTAACTCGTACACCGAAACCGTGTGTAATAACGACCGACTGAACTTTTAATATGATATTCGTGCACATCCCTGCTTTAAAAATGAATTTTATACTTTACTGTCGCAAAGGGTTCACGCAGCCAGCTGCTCCTGTTGCATTATTGTTACAGCCCTTCAAAGTAAAAACACAGCTCTTAAGTGCTGATCTGTTTAATGCAAACCTGCACTAAGAAACGATAGCTGGGTTTTAACCTTTTAAGCTAAACGTGATCAATAAATCGCACGAATCGCCTTTTAAAATATAATGGGCCTAAAACGAGGTCGTGTTTTATTTTATTTTTTCGCTTTTGTTGTGGGATGGGGTGGCGCGCCACAAAAGTGTTTTAATAGTTTAGAAAACTCTCGTTATTTTTCTCCATATGTATAAAATCGCGTGTAGCTCAGTACTGTGTATAGCAGGAGAGAGAAACACATTGCTGTTGTTTTCTGCTGTAGATGCCGTATTGTAATGCAGACCTATCGAAACTGGATTCAGCCCACACGCACAGTTTCGCTTATTGTCCCTTATCGACCGCTTTGAAAATGCACTTCTGTGTACTGGTTACAAAAAGTGTAATTACACGGGTTATAATCCTGTCAAATTTATTATTTTATTTTTGTTTTGTTGTTTTTTGTGGACCCGTTTGTGTCGCGCTTTTTGAACTGTTGCTATGACAACGCAATCGAAACTTGGTGCTTATCAGGGCCTAGCTGCTGGTTTCGGCTGCTCGATCAAATCGAGTTACGCTAAATACACAAATATATATATATATTTAATATACAATACCCCCCAAATACTGCCCCTCGGTCATTTAACTACAAATGTATTGCTGGACCCTTAATTTCATTAGTGAATGTGGGTGAGGGATTACTGAATGTAATTCAAGACACATGGACCCCCTACCGGGGATCCCAAACCGAAACTAGAGTCGGTAAACAAATTGCTTTTTTTTTTTTTTTTTTTTTTTTTCCTCCCCTCATTCCTATTGTCATTTCACTGTGCTCAAGTCAATCAGTAAGCTTTTACTGGTTGAACCAAAAAAAAAAAAAAAAAAAAAATTTAACGCAATGTTGAATATGCCGGTATACATTCTGGTTGTTTGTATGGAAGTAGCCCTCTACTTGTTAAAAAAAATAATAATAATTGAATATAATCCAACATGCTCGACAGTACTGGATTATGTGCGCCAAGGCGGTTCCTTTGCAAAAGTAGGTTATAACGTTATAATTTACTGGCATTCCTTTGAAACCAGTCGCTCTTCCCAGTAGTAATTACACAGCTCTTGAAATTCCAGCTAGACGGGCTGTATTTAGGATGGAAGATATGCTCTTGCGATTTTTTGCTGTTTTTTTTTTTTCTTTTTTAAAAGCATTATATACACAGTAACCTGAATGTATTTCCGCACAGTCTCCTAATCGAATTTAACAGTGCACTGTTATCTGTGGCAATTTAGAATTGCGCTGTCTTGCACTGTTTGGTGCTGTTTAATATATATATTATTATTATGTTATTATAATATTGTATGATCCAATGTAAACGACCAATATTTCGCGTTTAATTTGGGTGCAGCCAAGCGCCTGGTGTGCTGTCGGCTATTATCCCGCGTTTTGTATTCCTGTCCTTTAACTTGGTGTGACTCGCGGGTGGAAATAAGGCTCCCCATTGCGCAGCAGTTTGATCCATTCCAGGTTTTACTAGGAGTCTAATAAGACACACCTGAGCTTGTTACCTGTACCAGGAGTCTCTCCCCCTGCTCCTGGGGAGCCACTGTCCCTGCTACTTTTTGTTCTAACTCTACCCTAAATTAGTTTTACAAATTAAGCTTCAATAAGCACTTATAATTAGTCTGATTAAGTCATTTTAGGGTAGAGTGGGAACAAAAACCAGGAGTGCGCATTGGCCCCCCAAGACCAGGGTGAGAGACCCCTGATCTATACACACTGGGGCTAATGACTCTCCTAGTAAAACCTGGAAGTGCTGTGCAATAGGACTCTAATTTCCGTCCCTGTTAGTGAAAACATATGTTTTAAAAAGTGCTTGTATAACAGCAAGACCTGCAAACTAATAAGAAACCACTTCTGGCTGCTGTTGCATAGTGTAATTAAAAAAAAAAAAAAAAACCCTGTCAGAGCAGTAATTGTATTTGTTGCTGTAAATGAAATCCTGCGTGTGCAGAAGTGGGTATAATTTAATACCTGTGTGTTGCACAGTGACTCGGGTGCTGGGGTGATCGGCTGGCAGTGTGTTTAAATATTGCAGCGTTTTGTTAATGGCGCGTAGAACTGCTTTCAATTTATCACGCGGGTTCGCCTGTGAGTTAGTGTAGCTGTCTCTTATTTTTTAATATATAACAGCACCTTTTTGACTGTTTGCACACTAAAAAACCAAAAAGCATGCAGATTACCCCATAGTGACCCCCCCCCCCCCCCCCCCCCCCCCCATTCACACAGCTGTCGACACCCTTGTTCGTTGGAGAGTCTCTGGGCCCCCCCCAAATCAACACCCCCCAATCACCCAAAACGGTGCAGCTGGAGCCCTGAGGTTGAAGCTGTGGCTGATGTAAATGCAACTCTGAGACCCTGCAGAATGCTACTGGCTGTTGGGTCTGGTTGAATTGTAATGGTCTCCACTGCTGTCATTTTAAATGAAAGTGTTGACCTTCGATTCCTCTCGCTGGCAGGCTTGTGCCATGCAGTGCCTCAGGGTTATAATGGTGACAAATCAACAAATGCAGAAATCGCATTAAACTCGACTGTCGTATCGCGGGTGCCACGCTTCAACATGCTGCCAAGCGGCACGTACAAGGCGATCTCTGTCTCTGTCTCTCCTCTCTCTTTGTATGTGAAGAAACCGGGTCTCTCTAATTTTATTAAACTGCTGTTCTTGTAGCAGGGTCAAATTCCTGTAGTGGAATGTGTGGAAAGAGCAAAGGTTGCCTTGCTTATCTGGCACTGAAATGTTTTGTAGAGAGAGAGAGAGAGATAGATAGGTGCTGTAAATCCATGTAACCTTTTGCCGTTTTGTCTGCATAGCACTGTGCGTGCTTCTAACCCCGAAACGCCTGTTGCATAAGTCGTGCAGCTATACTGTGTTGTGATTCATCTTGATGAGGTAATGCTACAGGGGGAATAGGCGAAGGGAGTCGGGTTTCACACAGTGCAGGCTGTCTGTCTCTCTCCTAAACCTTTCATTCCTGCTGCATTGTTGCACTGGGCAGGGGGGGGGGGGGGGACTGCTGTCATTGTAAATGATTAGAAAGGCTTTAGATCAGACCGTGGGGCTGCCCCCAGGGAGGGGATTGTCTGTCTGTGGTTTTAAAATAAAATCTCTCATGCCCACCCCCCTCTGCCTAATCTCTAGCTCCTTCCTGTCTAAGCAATCAGTGTTGTTTAAAAGCTTGATTTCAATCAGGTGAGTTCCATTGGAGGTTAAAATATCTTCCCCTCCCCTCCCCCAAGGATGAGAAGTAAAATCGAGGTCCTATTATAAGTGACTCTGCAGCAGTTGCTGGTGATTCACAGTTCACTCCCTAGTCTCTGCAAGTCGCTTTGGATAAAAACATCTGCTGAATGACTAATAATAAAGGTGGCGCATATAATGCAGTAAAATAAACCCCATGCAAATTCCAGTGAAGCACAGCCAATACAAACAGGTTAATCCAATTACAAGGAACAATTTAGGAGCGCAGGCCAAACCAGAAAGGCGTCTCGCCTGCGTCCGTCGGCGTGTTTGCATTGATCTGCTTTATCAAAGCGGTACGTTTTGGTTATTCCAAGACCCTCAGAAAACGGAATGCTCCCCCCCCCCCCAAAAAAAAATTCCGTATGGACTTTAGGAATTGGAACAGTCCGAGCTCTAAGATTCTAAGCTCTTCTAGAGGTAATTAGCAATTTAGGATCATTTGGGGTTTTGCAAGGGCAGACTTATAAACAAAAATGGACCAGCAGAGCAGTCAATCCTGTATAAATGGCAATGCGGAGAGACTAGCCAGGCTGGTTATAAACCTCGGTGCCGGGTGGTAAGAAGGGTCCAGCTTTATACAACTCCACTAAAGCAATGCAGTAAACTGTATTACAGGAATCAAATGGGGCACAGTATATAGCCCCAACTCCTTCCTGCTCAATCATGTTACCATGCTGTAAACCGTCTTCTCATTGTCTCGGTAATTACAGTACAGTTATCTATACTGGCTGAACAAACAAACAAAGCACTCTGAAAGAGACACAGCTTTCTGTCAGTCTGTCAATGTCTCTTAATGCCACAGCTCAATCAATCAAGTGGAGTTTTGTGTTTATTTGATCAAGGCTGGAACTGGTGAAGCCGAGCCGAGGGACTGGGAGGCAGGCAGGAGATGGCTCTGGGTTCAAGTCACGCAGCTCTGCTGACCGTGGGAGAAGTTAAGAGTTGGTTTAAATGCTTTCCGAGTGTTTATCTCTTAGAATTTCTTCAGACAGACAGACAGACAGAGAACTGCTATCTGCCAAAAGGTCATGTTGGTATGTAAAATGGACTAATTGATTTTTTAAAAGATCAGTTATATCGGGATGTTTCGGAAGACTCATTTCTTTTTGTTGTATAATGACGATTTGGGTTGAAGCGTAACCCAGCCCTCTGGAAGATTGGGAGGGACTGTGCAGTGAAGTTCTGGGTTTGCCCCTCGCTCCGTCGCCCTCCCTTTTAATCTCTGGCTTTGCGGTAGGAACAGCAGGACAGCGTTCCCGCGTGTCGCCGGTCCCAGGGGAGCGAGGCTGTGCTGGCGAGACCTCCGTCGCTCACACTACAGCAAGCTCGCCGGTCAACACTGCCAGAAAAAAACAGTGTGTGAGTGACACGAAACCCCTATATCTCTGTGTGCAGCGGTGGAAAGGAGACTCCTATTGCATAGCAGCTTCACCCATTCCAGGTTTTACTGGAACCTTGATTCGTGTGCAGCTGGGTGTGTCTTACTAACCCCAGCACAGCCAGGAGTGGGTCAAACCACTGTGCAGCGGGAGTCTTGCTTCCAACCCTGTGGTTCAATGTTCTTTTTAATACTAATTGAGCCGATTTGATCTGACACAGATGAATTTAAAAAATAATAAAAATGAGCTTAAAAACCAGGTGCTGTGGTTTATCCCAGCGGGTACAGATTGATCAAACCCCCCCTCTGGGAATGTGAGCGAGTTATAAACGGGAAGTGTGCTCTGAATCACACATTGCTGTCTCGTGTGTTTCTAATTTCGTACAAGAGTTTTTATTGTTGCTTCTAGGGGAGGTTTAGTTGAATATTGCATCATGTAAAACTGCAATGCCAGCAGGAGCCTCTCTTCCATCCCTCGACCAGAACCATTTGCACGTGTTATTGAAGGGAGAGCTCTGGCCCGTGTCGGGTCCTCTCGGGTTCAGTTTGTAATTTCCCTGAACTGTTTTGAGTGGCGTGTCGAACGCTGAAAGAAGCGTCTCCCGGCTACTTCCTCGTGGCGGGAGCGGCTGTGCAGCTACTTGAATGTTTCATGGCTCCTGTCAGGAACAAAGGCGCAGGAAGAGGCTTCTCTTCACTGCGGGGTTTTGTTTCTAATGCAGAGCGATGGTCGCGCTGTGAACAGGGTGGTGGAGTGATGAGAAAGAGGAAGCAGATGTTTCTCAGGGTAGCAGGGAGTCCAAAATCTTACAGGGGCGCGAACTCCAAACCTTCCAGATAATCTCATATACATGATATATTCTGCCTTTTGTAATTAACGAAAGACAAAAGGTTATAGGCAGGGTTTTAGTATTTCTGTTGCGCTTCAAAACTGATTTACAGATCTGATTAGCCATGAGAGAAATGGCTAAGAAAGGAAGAGGTGCCGAAAATGTGTGACTCAACAATGATAAGCACGTTTTTAGCAAACACAAACCAATACCTTTTTTTGGCCTCTGAAAGGAGGGGGTGGTTGAAATGCTGTTTTGGGGGTTGAGGTTTGCTTTTATGTGAAAGTTTTGCAGCCGCTGTGTCTTCGTGGGTTGCGATGTGGTGGTCTGGTGGTTAAAGACAGGGGCTTGTTGCTGGTTCAGTTCCAGCCACTGACTGTCTTTTTTGGGCTGTGGATTCTGATCTGCTCATCGGCTGATTCCATACAAATTAAAGGACGTGGGTGTGTGTGTCGTTTTTGTTTGTTTTTTCGATGCTGCGTCTTCAGTTTCTTCACAGGAAGCAGTGTGTCAGTAGCGAGGTTTGTCCAGCTCCTCCACACACTGCAGCAGTAACCTTGTACTCCTCTTTCTTGTCTTTGTAGACAATGGTGCTGCTGATCTGCAGCCCGCGTTCACAATGGGGGCTTTGTCTCTGTGCCGAGTCTCTGCCTGACTAAGAAGGCAGCAATTGAACTGGTTTTTGCTCTTTCCTTTTGTTTTATCGTCTTTCGCAAGAGGAATGAAGCTGGCTAGCAGTTAGTCATCATTCTGAGAGAACCAGGAATGTGAAAATAGACAAGCCAAGGCAATCGCATGCACTAAATAAATACTCCCCCCTATCTCTTACCAATACAAGATACATACAGTGCACACCGGGGAGAGAGAAATAAATACAAACTAGGTTAATATATTTCACTTGATTTGTCATGCGTGAGTCCCTGCTGACATTTGCACGTGCACTCTTCTCTTTTCGTACAGACAAAAATAATCTTGGCTGTGCTCCGTAGCCTAGCCTCTGCGCTCTCACACACACACACACACACACACACACACACACACACACAGTGAAGGCTCTTGCCAGGACTGCTCCAGAGTTCTGGAATGCGCAGAATGATTTTTTTTTTTTTTTTGGGACACACTGCCGGAGTTTAATTGAGCTTAGCGGGAGACGCTGCTGTTTTGACATTTAAGAACCAGGGATGCAAATGGGGTGTGTGTGTCAAAAAATGTAATTCTGCGCATTCCAGAACTCTGGAGCAGTCCTGGCAAGAGCCTTCACTGTGTGTGTGGCACCGGCGGGGTGGTGATGTGAAGTGACAGTGTTGCGTTTTGCTCTGGGAGAGCTCTGCCGTGCTCTCACCTCGGGGGCGCGGGGGTGTCCGTGTCGCTTGCGTGAGTGAAGGTTAGAGACTGACACACAGCTTCTGTTTGCTCCCAGTCCTGGCTTCAGCGAGCTGCTGCTACTGCTGCTTTGAATAAAATAAAACAGCTTTCCTTTCTACCCTTACTGCACAGCAGCCCTCCCTCCCCCCCTGCTCTGCGGCTCATGTGCATTTTTAACCTGCAGTTGTTCACACAGGCAGCTCCGCTCTCTTGTAAGCGACTCTGCAGTGATGGTGGTGATTCACAGTCCCCCCCCCCCCCTTTTCTGTAAGTTGCTTTGGATAAAAGCTTCTGCTAAATGAGTAATTCAGCTAAAACAATTCTGCTGTACAAAGAAGCGCTGCTCTCCTAACGCTTGCACAAACCTTTAACCCTTCTGCTGCTGGAATGATCTTTTGGATGTATATGTATGACTTTGAATAGGCAGTGTTCACTTTTTCTGACACTCTATCTGTGTGTGTGTGTCTCTCTCCCAGCCTGCGTATGCTTCTCATTTTTACTGTGTCTCCCACGCTCTGTGTGTGTCATATATATATATAATATGGGCACATGATACTGACTCTTGCAGGGGCAGAATCCACAGCAGTGTGATTTGATGTGATGGGAGTTGCCTGGCTGTGAACTCCCCCCTCCCCTCCCCTCGTGTCTGCACCTGGTGCTTAGTTGGCTGTCTGTGGCTTTGCTGGCAAGGTCTCTCCGCACCTGTCAAGACCGCGCTAGGCCTTGCTGCGCTGCTCCTGAAGTTCCCGCTTACAGACTGTCGCCGAAGTCAATCGCCGCTGCTTGATTATTTTTTAATTAACCTCGATAGACGGGCCGTGGCCGCCCCAGGACGCTCATCGCGGCCGGCTGACACTCGCATTAACGACGCGTCTGCTTGATTCAGTCAGGACCTCCTTTTTTAATTAAGAAGTGACGGGGGAACGTTCATGATAACATTTTATAAGTGATTTGGAATCTGCAGCTCTCTTTTTAGGAGCTGAACAATTTAAAGGCTAATTTTTAAGCGAATGATCTGTTCAATTAAGGGTTTAGTCAAGTAATTGAGAGCTCGGCTGGAATGGAAATGAGACACAGGGACCCTGAGGACTGGGTTTGAGAAGATCTGCTGTAAACCGATCCAGCGACTTCACTGTCTTGTTGGTTTTTTTTTTTTGAGGGATGTTTCCTTCAAAGTCCTTCTTTTATGATATCTGAGCAAAGGACTCTTCATCAAAACTGCCTCCTGCATTTACCCCTCTGTAAACAGTCTGGTTCAGTGTTGAAATGTGTAATAAGAGAGACCTGTGTTCTTTGAGTGTTTTTTTTTTTTTTTTTTTTTTTTTTTAGTAATATCTTTTTTGTTATGAAATTAGTTTACAGTCTTTTAACCCCAAGACATAGTGTGAAAATTTCTAAATAATTCTGTGAAGTCTCTGGAATTTTAGGAGGCTTGGTGGTCCAACTGTTAAAGAAGGGGACTGGATACCAGGAGGTTCAAATCCCAGCTCAGCCACTGACTCCCTGTGTGTGACCCTGAGCAAGTCACTGAACCTCCTTGTGGTCCGTCCTTCAGATGAGACGTCAAACAAACGAGGTCCTATTGGAAGCGACTTGCAGCTGTTGATTAACAGTTCACCCTGTAGTGTCCTAAGTCAGATTTTGGATAAACGCGTTTGCTAAAACGACTAATCGTTGACAGCATTGCTGACCCCTGCCCCCTCTCCCCCCTTCCTCTCTCAGCTGCCCACTCTCAGAGGGTGAAGGTGGAGCCGGAGGTATCCTCGTACCCGGGGCAGGACATCACCCTGCGCTGCAGCTTCTCCGACCCTACGGGCGAGGTCAAGAAGAGTCAGGTGACCTGGATCAGGGAGACCCCCGACGGCAAGAAAGTGAACATCGCCGTGTTCAACCCCCAGTTCGGGGCGAGTTACCCCGAAAAGAGCATCGAGGGGCGCATCGCTTTCCGGGACCCCTCCCTGCAGGACCCCAGCATCATCCTGCAGGGGATCACCATGGGAGACGAGGGCAACTACATCTGCGAGTACGCCACCTACCCCAGCGGCAACGAGGAGGGCATGACCAAGCTGTTTGTGCTGGGTGAGCGAGGGGGGGTGAGACTCTATGCCACCAGGGCTGATCAAGCTGGTTATGCTGTAGTAGTCTTTCTCTGATTTCTGTGTCTCCTTTCTTTCTTTCTCTGCCTCTGCCTCTCTCTCTCACACTCACTCACTGTGTGTTAATGTTCCCCCCCCAGCCAAGCCCACCAACAACGCCACAGTGATCCCGGTCCGAGCGGGGCCGGCCCCCGTCGCCGTGGCGCGCTGCGTGTCGGCCAATGGCAAGCCTCCGTCCGAGATCACGTGGGTGTCGGCCCTGCCGGGGAACGGTACGAACTCCGCGGTGACGAACAGCGACGGCACGGTCACGGTGACCAGCGAGTACAGAGTGACCCCGTCCGCAGCGCTCAACGGCAAAGACCTCAGCTGTGTGATCCAGCACAAGACCCTGAGCAAGCCAGCAAGCTTCCAGCTCAAAGTGTCCGTCGAGTGTGAGTATCACGGCTCTGTCTTCTTGCTGAACTTAATTCAGGGGGGTGTGAAGATTTATACAGAGGCAGGGATGGAAATAAGAGCCCTTTTATCAAGCAGTGTCACTTATTCCTGGTGTTAAGAGCCTGGTTTGCCACAGTGTGTCTAGGTAACAAGCTCTGGTGTGTGTCATTATTATTATTAAACCCATAGTAAACACCTGGAGTGGATCACACTGCTATGCAATGGGAGTTGTTTAACAGAATCTCTGTTTTAACAGAGTGCTGCATCGTTGTTGTTGTTTTTGATCAGCGCTGATGTGTTGGAGTTGATTTCAAAAGGGGTTGAGAAAGCAGAATTGACCCCGGTCCCCTTTCTCTCTAACCCACCCTCCCCTCTGTGTTCGATCTCCGCAGACCTCCCCCAGGTGACGATCTCGGGCTACGATGGGAACTGGTTCCTGGGCCGGGAGGGGGTGGAGTTACACTGCGCAGCCAAGGCCAACCCCCCCGCCACCAACGTGGTCTGGAGAGCGTAAGTGTGCTGATTCGGGCTCCTTTCTCCTTTTTCTTCTCACTCTCTGTGACTGTCTCTGTGTCTCTCTCTCTCTCTCTCTCTCTCTCTCTCTCTCTGTGTCTGTCTCTGTGTTTCTCTCTCTCTCTCTCTCTCTCTCTCTCTCTCTCTCTCTCTCTGTGACTGTCTCTCTCTCTCTCTCTCTCTCTCTCTCTCTCTCTCTCTCTCTCCTCTCTCTGTTCTCTCTCTCTCTCTCTCTCTCTCTCTCTCTGTGACATCAGAGCGATGGCTGTAGATCTGCACGTGACACAATGTGCAAAGCCCCCCCCCCCCTTTCTGTGCTAGCCCTCGTTTTTTACTGCTTTTAAAATGAAATAACACGGTTGCAGACTTTACAGATTTTTATCGGGTTGCGTTCGATAGTTGCTGTACTGCCCCTGGGTGTTCAGTGTGGTTTTATACAGCGTTGCCCTGTGTGCTGTTCATGAAATGATTATTCAGTTCCTCGGACAGAGCTCTCCACTGAAGTCAGTTCCTAACAATCAGTTGATGGTTGCTGGTGTGGATGGGGACTGATTCACCATTCAGAGTGAATTAAGACACAGCTGTTTGGGTTTGTGTGGGTCACTGCTTTTTTTTACTCTGTGTGGAGAGGATCGCACACAGAGCTGCCTCCCTTCACACTAGCGCTGCCGCACACAGAGCTGCCTCCCTTCACACTAGCGCTGCCGCACACAGGGCTGCCTCCCTTCACACTAGCGCTGCCGCGCACAGGGCTGCCTCCCTTCACACTAGCGCTGCCGCGCACAGGGCTGCCTCCCTTCACACTAGCGCTGCCGCGCACAGGGCTGCCTCCCTTCACACTAGCGCTGCCGCGCACAGGGCTGGCTCCCTTCACACTAGCGCTGCCGCGCACAGGGCTGCCTCCCTTCACACTAGCGCTGCCGCGCACAGGGCTGCCTCCCTTCACACTAGCGCTGCCGCGCACAGGGCTGCCTCCCTTCACACTAGCGCTGCCGCGCACAGGGCTGCCTCCCTTCACACTAGCGCTGCCGCGCACAGGGCTGCCTCCCTTCACACTAGCGCTGCCGCGCACAGGGCTGCCTCCCTTCACACTAGCGCTGCCGCGCACAGGGCTGGCTCCCTTCACACTAGCGCTGCCGCGCACAGGGCTGCCTCCCTTCACACTAGCGCTGCCGCGCACAGGGCTGCCTCCCTTCACACTAGCGCTGCCGCGCACAGGGCTGCCTCCCTTCACACTAGCGCTGCCGCGCACAGGGCTGCCTCCCTTCACACTAGCGCTGCCGCGCACAGGGCTGCCTCCCTTCACACTAGTGCTGCTGCGCACAGGGCTGTGGAGAGCCGGCTGTCTGTTCTGTAGTTCTTATTCTAGTCAAAACATTTTGTCATTTTGAATTTAAGTCTTTCACCGCAACATGTGTTTCTGTTTTGAGAACCACCAATCTAACTCTTTCCCCCTCTCCCTCTCCCCCAGTCTGAGTGGAGTGCTGCCCCGCTCCGTGGAAGTGAGTGGGCCAGTGCTGAAGGTGACGAAGGTGGACAGCGAACTGAACACCACCTTCATCTGCGAGGCCCAGAACAGTGTTGGAACGGGCAAGCAGGAGTACAACATCCTGGTCAGAGGTGAGAGAAAAATAATTATAAGAATAATTATAGAAAGTGTCCTGTGTAGAATATTCTGGCATTCCTAGCAGAAATTTGCCGGGGGGGGGGGGGGGGGGGGGGGGGGGGGGGGGGGGGGGGTGTTGTTTTATTTTGGGTCCATCAGCAGAAATGTTGGAATTTCCAAGTCGTTTTTGGTTCAGTTTGAACCCGGGAAAGCTTGCTTTTCTTTGACTTTGATGAAAACACTGTTTATCAAAGCAAACTTACGAGGATACACAGACTGAGAGAAAGACAGATAGCTTAATTCTTCTGGTGGAAACATCATACAAAGTGTGTGTGTGTGTGTGTGTGTGTGTGTGTATATATATATTACACATACAGAGATAGAGTGAGTGTATGTATGAACAAGTGAACACTGTCTACTCTGTGACATTCATTTGTATTGTTGGGTTGGGTGTGTCCTGCTGTTTTATACTGGCTGCACAGAGCAGGTGATGTAATGCCTGTGCTGACTATTACAAATGAGATGGAAACGCACAGCCTGTGGGTGTGACCGAAGCAGGGTGGAGGCGAAGCGAGGGAAGGGAGTTACACACCTACACCGAATTCTGATTGCACTCTGTTCAAAATCCTGACTACTTTCCCTTCCTCCTTTACAGTGCTGGCTTTCTTTCCAGCAGGGAGCCCCTCTCTCTCTGTTTTTTAGTAAATGTGTAGGAGGGATGTCACCCATCTCATAAGGGGCCGTCGTGCATTTGCGTCTTCTCCAAGCCCCCCTGTAAAGACGAGAGCTTGTGTTTTTTTTTTTTTTCCTATGCAGGAAAGAGTTAAACTTGCCTGTCTGCTTTTTTTTCCCTATTCATTAGATGGCTTATCTGCTTGTGTTCTGCAGCGGCGTCTCTGCTCTGGTGTGTGTGCGTCTTGAATCTCTCAGCAGACTTCTTTTTAGAAAGCATTGAGTGGGCTTGCATAACGTCTCATTTTTTTAGTGTGCAAGGTTCACATGGAACTTTGAATTATTGTTATTGTAATACAAATTTATAATTCATTTTTTTCTGTAAATACATTAAGACAATACATTTTTAAAACTAGTAAAACCATTTATTTAGTTATTTTGAAAATGCGGTTTCCTGCAAAAGAACTGGCCCCTGGCAGCCGTCCAGCATGGAAAGGGTTAGGGACGATTACGCACCGCCGAGAGCGTGGGCTGGCTCAAAGGCTTGCTCTGCCAGCGTGGCTGAACTGGTTCCTCTCGATCTTGCTTCAGTGTCAGACTGGATACCTGACCTTCACGTTCATGAAAAGCAGGCTTGCAGGGGGCTGGAAACCTGGCTGCAGCCGGGCACGAGAGCCTTTCTGTTCTCTGGGTCTGCCAGGCAAAGCCTCTTCCTGAAACTGACATGCCAGTGAAGCAACAGTGGGCGTTTAAAATAATTGTCGAGCGAAATACCTTGTCTTGTTAAGATTGGGTCATATTTTTTTATAATTGGTTTTGTTTTAAGGTGTATAAGTTTCACACCCTCTTCCTTGAACTTAGATATTTAAGAGCTAGTAGTAATAATTAATAACAAAATCTAAAAAAATAAAAATAAATAAATTCTTCGCTACGAGTCGAGGCATCTGTCGTTTTGAATTGTAGTTTCTCTTTGCGTTTCTCTTTATTAAATTAGCTTGCAGTTGAAGTGAGATGTGTCTGAAAGGATGTTTTGTTAATGAGACTGAACAAGCTGAAGAGAGACGCTGCGCAGTAAACCTCAGCCCGGGGGTGCTGAGAACCTCCACATGTTCATCTCCGTTCTCTGCCCCTCCTCAGGGCAGCAATCAGATTAACAGGAGGTGACATGCGCTGACATTTTTCTGAGTCGCACTAATTCTTTTTCTTTTTAAGCACCTGGGAAAACAAACGGTTCTTCTCCAAGCCTGCATTGGTGAGCTTCGATCAGGGCTGGCCAGACTGCTCCTGGTCCTTGTTTGCAAACCCTGTTCTAAATTGTTCCAGCCCCTACCATTAATTAGACCAAATAAGATTCTAATAAGCGCTTACCCTAATCCAACTGAGTAATTTTAGGGTTTGAAAAAAGCAGTTTTTAGTCCACAGAGAAATCCAGCTTGACTGAAAACCGGATGGCTCAGGACTGAGCTTTGTGTCTTGCATCCAGAAGATTTTGATTTTTTTTTTTTTTTTTTTTTTTTTAAATGCTGTATATATTTAGCCTGCTGTACAAAAGATGTTCAAAGTAAATGGAAATCTAGATTTAATAAATAAATAAAGGCAGCATTATCTCCATTATTGCTGGGTCTGTGACTGCTCCAGGGAGGGGAGCTCGGCAGAGCGCTAATGCAGTCTGAGGAGCCATTGCCAGGGGTACAGGGCTGGTGGGAGGGACAGTGAAACGTGTGTGTGTGTGTATGTGTGTTATTTTTTTATAAATGGCTAAGGATATGTCTGCTTTTAACCTTATCTGGGTTCTCTCTCTCTCTCTCTGTGTGTGTGGAAATGAATTCTCAGTGATTTTCTATTGTAAACCGCAGTGGACAAGCATAATCTTTCCCTGGGAATGAAACCCAATCAAGCTTTGAGCGCAGCTCACAAAACCAAGCAGACTGACGCTTCCTCGACGACTCCTCCTTTCAGCTTCGTCATAAAATTGTAGGAAGGCGCAAGC
Organism: Polyodon spathula; assembly: GCF_017654505.1. Taxonomy (NCBI): domain Eukaryota; kingdom Metazoa; phylum Chordata; class Actinopteri; order Acipenseriformes; family Polyodontidae; genus Polyodon; species Polyodon spathula. The sequence continues at coordinate 19,167,923 of NC_054557.1, read as the reverse complement.
GTTTGTCTGCCTGACTTTGGTTTCTTCTAGTTTTCCGATTTTTGAGCGTTCTGAATCGCAGGGATGGAAGGAGCCTCCCGTTCTCACAGCAGTTTGGTCTGTTCCGAGTTTAAATGCAAGCTTGATTAGCCACGGTGTGTGCAGGGAACAAGCATGGGTGTGTCTGATTATTAAACTCGCAGTGAAACCTGGAACAGATCAAACTGCTCATTCCCTGCTTCCTCTTAAGAGCTTTACAGCGACGATTGCATCTTGATAAAAAGGGGTTAATTTTTAACATACTCCACCCTGGGATTTCATTGGAGAATTTCAGAGCATGTGTTGTCCAGATCTGTAAATAAAATTCAGCTGACTGTAGGTGTCTGATCTTCTATCGCTGGCGTTGCACGATAGCTTTTATCAAAAATCATATCTACAAAAAAAACAATATCCAAGTCCTAAAACACAGACTGGCTCACCGTGAGAAGGGTTTTGACGTTAAATGTTAAATTAATAAAACTTTACCATGCATTAGTAAGACCTCATCTTGAATATTGTGTTCAGTTCTGGTCACCTCGCTACAAAAAGGATATTGCTGCTCTAGAAAGAGTGCAAAGAAGAGCGACCAGAATTATCCCGGGTTTAAAAGGCATATCATGTGCAGCAGGGTAAAAGAATTGAATCTGTTCAGTCTTGAACAAAGAAGACTACGCGGCGACCTGATTCAAGCATTCAGAATCCTAAAAGGTATTGACAGTGTCGACCCAAGGGACTTTTTCAACCTGAAACAAGGACCAGGGGTCACAGATGGAGATTAGAGAAAGGGGCATTCAGAACAGAAAATAGGAGGAACATTTTTGCTCAGAGAATCGTGAAAGTCTGGGTCCGACTCCCCAGTAATGTTGTTGAAGCTGACACCCTGGGATCCTTCAAGAAGCTGCTTGATGAGATTCTGGGATCAATAAGCTACTGACAACCAAACGAGCAAGATGGGCCGAATGGCCTCCTCATTTTGTAAACTTCCTTGTGTTAAATATTTTCTGTTTGACGCTGGAGCATTAGATCGGCTGTCCTGTACAAACACACTGCAAGCTCCTTGAGGTGCAATTGCCCCTCGATCTCGAATCCTTATCGTGCGTTTTCAGTTCTTTTTAATAATGAAATCCAGCAATGGCTCAAACTCGCAAGACTGAGTCCGGTCACAAGAATATTCAGCAGTTAAACCGAGAAACTGAAACGCGATGACAGGCTTTATTTTTTTTATTTATTTATTTTTTTCTTTGATTTTGAAGGACCGTTTTCAATAAGCGTTTCCTGCAGTTTATTAAAGATGACAAGATTTCCGCCTGCCTGCAAACGAGGTTGGGGAGCGGGAGGGAGGGGTAAATCAAGGATAAAGGGTTTGTTTATTATTTTTTTGAGCAGAGACTGAGAACAGTCAGAGCAAGCAGGCAATAGAAAAGTGATCTATCAGCAGCCGAAGGGCAGAGAGGTGGTTGTAAGTTTAAACTGAGATGCCTTGTTGTTTTGCTTTGAAATCAGAATAGGGTGTTTTGTTGGTATTTGTACACACACACGGGTGGGGGGTGGAGGGGGGATCGACGACTCGTCACCATGGGAACACAGGGCTGGGAGTGAGTTTCTAGTTTAAAAGCAGAAGTAGTCTCTCTGTCTCTGTTGCTCAAATTTCTTTTGATGTGCAAATCGGTGAAATAAAAAAATATTTTATATTATAATTAGGGCTTCCACTTTTCTGTTTCTATTTTCCATCTCTCTCCCTCTCTTTTTAAACCTACATTAATAGTTAAACCTTAACTGAATACCAGATTGTTTAAATTAACGATGCTCTACCAGACACTAACGCAGTGGTAATTAATAAGCTGAATGCAGCAATTAGAGCCGGAACGAATTGCAGGTTCAGGTAGAATCAGGTGAGATCAAAGCATGTCGTTTGTTAACTCAATCAAGATTTGAGGGTACCCTCAATACCCTGCACAAGCTGGTTTTGTGGCGTAAACAGTTACATTTAGAAGTTCAGTTATGTTCAGTTTTCATGGTTTGGATCTCTCAGCCTCCTCCCAATGTGAAGGACAGTAGATTTCCAAAAACAGGTTTTCGATTGGAACAGAATCCTGGACACGTGTGGAGACTCAAGAACTGACGCCTCGCTTCCCACGCACGCACGCATGCACGCACGCACGCACGGGTTTCAGAATACTAAAAAGAAAAAAACACCAGGATTGGAAACTGACCCCCCCCCCCCCCCCCCCCCCCCCCATCTTCACTCCACCCCCATACAACTAGGATCATTTTGCTTTTGAAAAACGAAAAAAGAAAAATTGCCACATCACCAACCAACCTCTGTATCTCTCTCTTCTCTCTCCTCTCTCCTCCCCCCCTGTGTAGAGAGCCCCCCACAGCCACAAGGCAACGACCCAGGCATGGTGGCGGGAGCCGTCATTGGCTGTCTGCTGGCTGTCCTGCTGATTGCTGGGCTGGTCATCTTCTGCCTCTGCCGGAGAAAGAGGGAGCGGGGTTACCGGGGCGGGGAGCAGCAGGGCAGCTACGACCCCAAGACCAGGGTCTTCGGCGGGGGCAAGAACGGAAGCAACAACAACGGGACCACCTTCACCTACCGCGAGGACTCCTCGGAGGCCACGACCGAGCGGGCCGCCCTACCCCTGACCGCCGAGGACATCCTGCTGAGCAGAGAGATGGACACCCTGGAGAAGTCCAAGTTTGACCTGGAGGCGGACGAGGGTTATGACCGCTTCGACGAGAGCTTCGTGGACAGCCGACCCGTACTGCAGCTCCAACACGGTGGAGAGGAGGAGGCTGGCTTCGTGGACGACGACATGGAGTCCCAGAGAGATGGCTCGGTCATATCCAGGACTGCCGTCTACGTTTAGAGGAGAGGCGAGAGTCAGACAGAGGAGAGGAGGGGAGGTGAACGATAGGGCCATCATATCCAGGACTGTTGTCAGGAAGTTTGGAAGATCGCTCTTTGCTCTGTTGTTTTTTTCCTGACTGTGAAGAAGGAAGAAGAAACCTGGCTTCAGCTATTTCAGGACTGCTGTGTAGAGAAGGGTGGGGGGTGGGTGAGGCTTGCCTTGTGCACGTGGGGTAGATGAAGGATAAAACATTCCTGCTCTGGTGTTAGAAGCTGCTGGGGGGGGGGGGGGGGGGGGGGCATTAACCACTCTCAGGGCAGTCCTGTAGTGTGCCACTAAACAGTCTAGTTTTCAGTTTCAACAGAACTCTCACTGAAATCCTTGGGTCGAACCACCTTGAAGTTTAAATGAAACCTGGTTTTTGGTTGGGTACTGCTTTTCAAAGCTGAAATATTGAAACATCTACAGCAGGGGTCTCCAACCCTGGTCCTGGAGAGCCCCAGTCCAGCAGGTTTTCTAAGTGGCTAAAGACCTGGAACATCTGTTCATCCTGACTAATTAAGCCAATAATTGGTTCAATTAAGTAACAGAGCTTGGTTGAAATGAAAACCAGCCGCCCCAGTAGCGCTCCAGGACCTGGGTTGGAGTCCGCAGCTCTACAGCATCCCCCTCTCCAAATACAATGTGATTCTGTTTCTGTCTTTGTTCACTCACCTGTGTGTATGTATATAACAAAAAACAATCTTCTAAAATTCTAACCACTGTACCAAGGTTCTTCTCTGAGGGCCTTTTTGTGCTTTTGTTTTTTTTTTTTTTTTTTTTTTTTTTTAAGAAAAAATAAATAGTATCTTTTTTGCATCTTTTTGAAGGCTGCTATCATTCCAGCACTGTACCGGAGAGGGGGGAGGGGAACCAGCACAAGCAATTTTGAAATGTTTAAGTAGCTTCAAATGTCACAGCTGTTGCTTTAATGTATTTAGTTTTGAACCGAACGGGTTCAGTTGTTCCAGATACTCGGTTGAAATTCCTTTTCTCAGTTGGTCTTTCTACTGGCTTTTGAGTTTGCTTGTCTGGAGAATCTTAAAGGCCTGGGGACCCGAAGAGCCTTCGTTTTGTTTTTTTCTGTTCAAACCACGGCCTTTTGGACCGTCCTATTGCTGAAATGCACTGAGGGGGAGGTTTGCTCAGTCCTTGGCATTTTGAAGGAAAGAAAGAAAAGCAAAAATCACTTCGGTCTCACTTGGTGAGTTCCACTTTCAAAGTCTGGCACACGGCAAGAAGTGAGGGTCTGTTCGGTGCTGAAACTTGAAATTAATTTTGCTCTTTTTGAATGTTTGATGTTCTGGGTTTAACGCGGTATAGCGCTTTTTAAAAAGAAAGCTTTACCATGTTAATTTATATTGTGTGTGTGTGTGTGTGTGTTTTTATATAAAATTATATATTATATACACACACACAGTGTACAAAACGTTAGGAACACCTGCTCTTTCCATGAAATAGACCGACAAGGTGAATCCAGGTGAAAGCTATAATCCCTTATTGATGTAACCTGTTAAATCCACTTCAATCAGTGTAGATGAAGGGGAGACAGGTTGAAGAAGGATTTTTAAGCCTTGACACAGTTGAGACATGGATTGTGTATGTGTGCCATTCAGAGGGTAAATGGGTAAGACAAAAGATTTAACTGCCTTTGAACGGGGGTATGGTAGTAGGTGCCAGGCGCACCGGGTTCAGTGTGTCAAGAACTGCAACACTGCTGGTTTTTCACGCTCAGCAGTTTCCTGTGTGTATCAAGGATGGTCCACCACCCAAAGGACATCCAGCCAATGGCAGGCCAGTGGTCGAAAACGGTTCATTGATGAAAGAGGCCAAAGAAGGCTGACACAAATTGTGCAGAGCAACAGACGGGCTACAGTCAGTCAACTGACAGTCCAGTACAACACTGGTGCCGAAAGACCCACAAAGAATGCAAAACTCATCTACCTTGACACGAATGGGGTCTGGCAGCCGACGACATAACACAAGAAACTGCGGTTGCAGTGGGCTAGGGTATGGAGAAAACCACATGAGTACATGCATCCATCATGCTGCATGTCCACATTGCAGGCTGGTGGTGATGGTGTGGGGTGTGTTTTATGGCACACATTGGGCCCCTTGATAAAAGTGGGGCAATGTTTGAATGCCACAGGATATCTGAACATCATTGCCAATCAGGTGCATCCCTTCATGCCAGCAGTGTATCCATCCGCTAATGGGTTTTTTAAGCAGGATAATGCCCCATGCTGCAAGGCTAGGATTGTCCAGGAATGGTTCCATGAACATGACCGTGAATTCAGCTTACTGCAGTGGCCTGCCCAGTCAGCAGATCTCAATCCAATTGAGCATCTGTGGGATGAGATGGAACGAGCTATTCGGAGTAGAGATCCACTACCAGCCAACTTGACACAACTGTGGGAAGCATTGGAGTCAACATGGGCCAGCATCCCTGTGGAACGCTTTCGACACCTTGCAGAGTCCATGCCCCGACGAATTGAGGCTGTTCTGAGGGCAAAAGGGGGTGCAACTCAATATTAGGAAGGTGTTCCTAATGTTTTGTACACTGTGTGTGTCGTATATATATATATATATATATATATATATATATATATATTATATATATATATATAATAACTTAATTAATTACAAAACCAGATTGACCAAAATTGCTAACGAACATTTATCTGGAAAAAGAGATCATCTCGCTCGTGACATTTAGTGTCGATGTAACATTCATCTCTTATATCTTTAGAGAAAACAACTTTGTGACCATCACGGACCTATCTTTGATAGACTCACTGAACACAAGACAGTCCGACAGTAATTCTTCAAGTTTGATAGATAGATTATATATATATATATATATATATATATATATAATTATAATCTTAGTTTTAAAATACACTTTTTTCAATATTTCTTACCAAACCCAATTATTCGTGGTTTCTGTATGAATTACCCTTCGTCTCAAAAATAGAGAGCCGTTTTGATACATCCTGCTCTTACAGTAATCTTATTGTCGGTAGAGCATCGTGGGTCTTTTGCAATGCTCCTGCAATCGAAACTCTGCTGTGTTAATACAGTATAACTGCATGCAGAGGGCTCTCTCTGACCATGAGAAGATTATCTCTCAAACATGAAGGAATCTGTGATCTGGAACCCGTTGGTGACCGGTCTAACTTGGCAAGCTGCTGAATTTTGCAGTGGTGCTTGAGGCAACGACTTGGTTTAACCCTTGCAGTCCTGTTTGTAGCCCTATAGCCGAGGGCTCGTCTTTTCCCAGCACTGTATGTTAACACGCGTGGTCGGAGCTCACGTGGAAACCTCGCAAGAGTCAGGCCCCAGTCTGAGGTAGTGTATAATAATTAAAATAACAGATTGGGGGGGGGGGGCAGTGTTCCTGTTACAAGTGACTCAGCAGCTGTTGTCGATGATGCATAGTTCACACCTCCTAGACTCAAAGTCCTTTTGGGGAAAGGCTTTTGCTAAATGACTAATTCTAATATACACTGCTCAATAAAACGCTCCTCCTGCAGCCCGACAGAAGTAATTCAGGACTGTAAGGGCTGCCCTCGAAGTAAACTCTGGTTTCTGTGCATGGGTTTAGTTTCCTCGCAATCTATTTCAGTTCTGCAATATTGACAGGGAAGCTCACATGCTGGCCTACTACCTTGCTGTGTATAATTTTATAAATTCCCCTTCAGCTCAAACGTGGTGTTTAGTTTAACTTCTTCAATAAAAGTCGTCTGGGCTAAGAATAGAGTTTGCTTATCCTCTGGCTTCAGTCTTAGATTTTTTATAATTTTTTCCACACACGCATTGTAAAATAGTTATCAGCCCTGCTCTCGAACCCGGTTCTGTTCTGGGTGCCGGTATTCTGCCTAGACAAGAGACGCGTGTAGGAAACCTCGTTTCGTCTGGTTTTGTGTTCACTCTGAATGGTGGCTAATTTCAGGAAAAAATTCTGCTTCATCTCACTGGAAACCGACAAGCATGCAAAAAAAAAAAAAAAAAAAAAAAAAAAAAAAAAAAAAAGAGATGACTTTGCTTTTTTTTTTTTTAATGGGTTTCTTTTTTCAAAGTGTTTTTTTTGTGACTGAAATATTGCTGTTGTGTTTTTGTTATTAATAATTGATCTGTCCAATATCGCAAACGTGTACAGAGTGCTAATAAAACGTGTAACATTGTAAATGTGTGCGGTTTTTTTTTTCAATAGCATGTCTTCTCTAGACTCGATTTTTTTTTTTTTTTTTTTGATTTTTTTTTTTTTTTTTTTTTTTTAAATCTGCGAGAATCAGGCTGTGAAAAAAATAGAGGAAACTGGAAGGGGAATTTAAAAAAAAACAAAGCTTTCAAAGCTTTTTTTCTTTTTTTTTTCCCCTGTCTGTTTTTGAACTTCCCCCTTTTTTTCAATAACAATTGCTAGATTAACTGGAGAGACTAGAAGCCTTTCGTTTTCAGAAACTCCATCACCATAAAAGGTGGCCCTGCAGGAGAGAGCTACAAACTGTGTTCGTTAGCGCAGGAAATGCATCTTTTTATTTTGGGTGGGAGGGGGAAGACCCTCCTGATGAGATGCAAAACAAACGAGGTCCTATTGGAAGAGACTCTGCAGCAGTTGTTGATGATGCAGAGTTCACCCCCCTAGTCTCTGCAAGTCTCTTTGGATAAAAGCGTCTGCTGAACGATTTATTAATAATAGGGTTAGCAGTAGCAGGTGATTTAATTAGAGGGTTGCACGGTTTTTTGGGGTTTTTTTTTTGTTTAAAGCCCCAAAGTTATCTCTGTTTAGAAATCCCCTCTACTGGGTGACGTGGAGGAAGTCCCCTCTGACACCCCAACCAGCAACTGGGGTGCGAAGTCAGCACTGAGAAGAGCGCCCTGCTCATTTCACAATGACTGTGTGTGTGTGTGTGTGTGTGTGTGTCGGTGTGCGCACGTCGGAGAATTTGTTCCCGTTTTACTAGATGGACAGCCCTTCTCAAATATAGTGGGTGCGATGTAGTCGAGGTTAAACTGAGATTACCCACGTCTCATTGAGAGAGTACGGTGTTTACTCTCTCCTGTGCTATCAAGTCCTGTATTAAGTTTTCCATTTAGCAGACATTTTTATCCAAAACGATTTAGATTAGGAGGGTGAGCTCTGCATCATCAACAACCTCTGCAGAGTCCCTTCCAATAGGACCTCGTTTGTTTTGCGTCTCATCTGAAGGACGGAGCACAAGGAGGTTCAGTGGCTTGCTCAGGGTCCCACATACAGTCAGTGGCTGAGCTGGGATTTGAACCTCCTGGTGTCCAGGCCCTGTCAGATTCCCCGAGGGCTGTGTGTAAACGAGCCCATCTGGTTTCCAGCAGACAGCAAAACCGGCTTTTCAGTTCCAACAAAGAATTCGTGCTGGACCAAACCAGGAAGT
>NC_054557.1:19104603-19157103 GCF_017654505.1 Polyodon spathula | reverse complement strand
TCTTCAGAATACTGCTGGAATACTTGCGCACACACACACACACAAACCAACTCTCACACTGACACAAACTCACACACACACACACACACTGGTCCATTTGCCTTGCTTCCCCAGTGTATACCCATGAACTACCAAATACATTTCTGGGGGGGGGGGGGGGGAGGGGATCGGACCACCAGCTGCATTGATGAAGCTTGATTTTGAGTGTCGCGTTTGTTCAGTTTCTGCCTGTTTCCTCGTTGAGCGTGGAACGAGTTCGCGCCCCGCTATTCTGGCCGGTTTCATTCGGCTTCATGAAGTGGATTCAGTTCATTCTGTAAAGCTGCTGCTTCATAAAGAAGGTGGCATTTCCCAGACCCGATCTGCGTTACAAACTTCTGTTTGTGCCCTTGCTGACTGGATTCGCAAAGCGTTTTCTTGTCTGGTTATCGGCATCTCTGTTTCAGATTGGGATTGTTGCACAAGGAACATTTGTGTGGGTCTGATGTTTGCAAAGCTATGACCTTGAAGAACGCCTCACAATTGTAACAGTTATCTTGTGGGGCTGCATTGTGCACTGGGTTCATGTGAATGCACTGGACCAGCCTTTCCCCTTCCTCTGGGGGGGGGGGGGGGGGGGGGGGGGGGGCTAGGTGGCGCTAGTGGGTTGATATTAAAGCACTAGACCAGCTTTATTCAAATGCAGTGATTTTATTAGAGGGTGTATTTATCGGTTTTCCAGTCACTGAGCACTGTGCATGTACAATGCTTTGTTACACTTTGCAATGCTTTTGCTCAGCAGGTATTGAAAGCGATCCTCTCACTGACTGGTTCTCCCCGTGGCAATGCTCCCCATGCCGCAGAGTGTGAATTTCTGCAGCTCCTGGCTGTGCTGTGTGCAGGGCTGCAGTATGAGGCCCAGTGCTGGCAAGCAGCATATGGACCCTCTTCCTCCCTGGGTTGGAAGCTGCTGAACGGTCCGAACCCTCAGCTCCAGTCTGCTGGAGATGTTTTTGAAACTCTGGTTGTTATTATCCTCTCTCTCGGCACACGGAGCTCTGTCTCTCTCTCTCTCACCCAGCCTGCAGCTCTTAGATCACAGACACTTCCTTTCCTCTCTGCCCATTCCAAAACACAGGGCCAAGCCTGGTCAGTCTGTCTTCATCTTGCAGTGCGATTGGTTCTCTTCTGAAAAGCTCTCTAACTAACTGGGTGTTCCACAGAAACGTTGTTTTTAGGGTGATGTAAAGGACAAGCCGTCCTGTCTCGCACCCGCCCAGCTGAGACTACCGTGAACAGCCAGCCGGGTCTCCTGGTGATGCAGAACACACCGCTGTTGCAGAGCAGGGCACAGTGATGCAGTTGTGAGCTTGCAGTGCCCCCTTCTGGCTGTAGAGGGTACAGACTCTCTCTCTCTCTCTCGCCTGGTTTTGATTTAATGTTCTCTCTGACTTGCTTGTTTTGATGGTCCAATTTTACTACCTTGTTTCTTAATAAAACCTCCCTCTACTTTTCCCTCCTTGTTAAACCTCTCTCTCTGTGTCTGCCTCTCCCCTCTGTCAGATACTCGTCTCCCGATGAAGGGGCCAGCCACTGGCAGTATCGTTGGAGGGATCATTGCTGCCATCATCATCCTTGCCGTCATAAGCACCATCGTCATGATAATCAAGAAACAGCGCAAGAACCGCTCCAGCGGAGATGAGTGAGTGTCTGTCTGTCTGAACCAGCGAGGTAGTGTCAGTCTGTCTGTCCTGGGTATGTGTTACTCTGTCCAGCCATGTGCTTGAATGATAAATCGTGTTTTTCATTTTGTGAATGGGTTAGCAGTCGTTCGAGTGAGTGTCTGTCTGTAATCTGGCAATGTTAACTCTCTCTCCCCCCCCTTGCCCCCTCAGTATGGAGGGACCTCCTTCCTACAGGCCCCCCCCTCCCAAGAAGACCGGGGGCTCCACAGAAGCAGTGAGTTTTAACTTTTTTTTTTTTCTTCCCTAACTATTAAAACCATTTCAATGGTGCTGAATTCAGAAATAGAAGCTTTTAAAAAATCGACGACAAGCTTTTCGACCAGAAGTCTCTCTGTGTCTTCATCTGAATTAATATAAAAAATACTACAAGAAAATGAAGGCACTGAACGACAGGCGTTTCCCCTAGAAGTCTTTCTCTGTGTCTTCGATTGATTCAGAAACGCTGAGAGACGCTTCATAAACTCAATGACCAAACCTTTGGACTTCCAGCCAGACGATTGTCGCTGAATTTCGTTCAGAATTGTAGTGGTCTTTTTTTAAGCACATTTAACATGCTGTGCAATCTGACTTTTCTCTTCGGAGACTGCAGGTGGCGCTCCAGTGGAGATGAAAGGCATGTATAAAACCCATTTCTGTGTCTCTGCAGCTTGATAAACTCCATGTGGACGATCCCTCCAGAATCAATTACTTTGAAAGCAACGCCCAGCCAGACACGGTAAGAGACGCTCAGCCAGGTAACCCAGGATTGTGCCAGCTGTCTGTAATATCGACGCAAGCAGACGCTTGTCCGTTTGGCAGGATTCCTTTTATCCAAGAGACTTAAAGGTGTTACAGGGACAGTACAGGGTTACAGTGCAAAATCTGTATTTTAGATACAGTATGGTTTACAATAAGCCCAAATAATACTGCTATTGGAATACAATGTGAACTAGGGAGGCAACAAGTTAGGATTACAGAAAGTTCTGTCTACAGTGACATTGTAGTGCAAGGATGGCGCATCAGCTGAGGGTCCAGTGTCGTGGTCAGGCGAGTCCAGGGCAGAGCAGGACGGGCAGATTCAGAGATCTGTCTAAACAACTGAACGGGCTGAGGCTGGAAGTGGAGGTCTGTTTATTTGACACGACGGGGTGTTTACTATGGGATACAAGAGCACGTGGGTTCAGAAGCATCGATTTAACTCTGAATCTCAGAGTTTGGCTGGGGAAACTCTTTCAGGGCTACTGCAAGAAACGTCATGAATTCAGCGACAGGCGTGTCGACGGGAAGCCTTTCTCTGTGTCTTCAAAACGCCAAAAGAAACTGAATCCGTTCTGAAGACGTTGAGAAAGGCTTCTAGCGGGAACGTCCGTCACTAAACTTGTAAGTCCATTGAAGACGGGTCGTTCTAGTCGTACCCTCTTCTTCCTCACTCTGGTTTTTATCATTCCAGGACGTAGACCCTTACTACGATGACCCTGTGGAGGCACACTTCAGAGACAACAGCAGCTCGGGGCCCCCGGGCTACAGCTCCCCTAGTGGCCAGGAGGAGAACTACCCTCACATTGCCCCTGTGCTGGACGACTATCTGGAGCAGACGAACCCCATCTACAATGAGTTGAGCTACCCAGAGCCAGGGTCCTCCCACGACAGGCAGAGCTATGTGATGTCACCGGCTGTGTACGTCTAGACCACACCCACCCTGGCTCCTCCCCACTAGGGGCGGGGGCTTTGGGATGTCACTGGCCACACCTCTCCTTGCCACAGATATACAGAATAGACTCTTTTTTTTCCCCCCAGCAGTTGTCAATAACGCGGTGGGCTTGAGTAGCGATGTAGGTTAATACAGAATTCATCAGAGGTCGAAAATTCAAGTTAAGTGGAGATTATTGTCCTATTTTATTTTTAACCAGCCCTCAATGATATCCACTGAAGCAGAAATGTTTTTCTGGGTGGCAGTTGGACTGGTTTTAACCCTTACCCTGCCAGCTAAAAGTGTGCAGTGCGCCAAGGGCTGAGATGTGAATTTAATGCCAGGTTTATAGATGCGTAGCTATATTGTCAGCCCTCCCCAGGGCTTTCAGCGTGATAACACACAGATTGGCTTTAGCTGGGCTGTGCGCCAGGTATTAGACCAACTGCAGAAGAGGGGGCATGAGAAGGATTTAAACCACTTTCCTACCTAGAAAACCATAAGAGCTTTCTCCTCATCGTGCACAATTCGAGAGTATGCAAAATTGTCAAATCCAAATCACTCCAGAAATACCTGCCTTGTTTTAAAATCACATTTTAAAAGGATTGCCTTCCATTTGCAATTATAAGCTGTATAAAGTCTAGGCTCTCTCTCTCTCTCTCTCTCTCTCACAGCTCAGTTTGCCCCCTGCTGGCTGTACATTGAAATGATTCTGTAACAAATTGAATGCAAACTGACAATTTAATGCAAAATAACGTGTGAAAGAAGACACTAAAGCAAAAACACACGCCACTAATTTTATTTATTTTTTCCTACTGAATTTCTGAATGTCAATATATATATTTTTTTTTGGTATATATATTTTGAATATTTCTATATTTCGGTAATGCATGTTAATTTTCACTGCAGCTGGAACCCGGGTGGGGGCAGGTTTAACGGTTACACCCTGGTGTTCCAGCTGTGCTTGGAGAGAAGACGTGTTTGGGAGCTCTAGCAAGGCTGCTTTTTAATATTATAAATAAATTAAACAAACAAAAAAAAAAGATCTAAAAATAAATGTGAAAATTCAGACCTCGATGCAAGTTTGCAGAGACGGCAGCCTGCCTGTGATGTGCTGAGCTGTCAATGTCTCTACAGTATAATGGGCGATTCGACCAGGCTGAGTCGAAATTGTAACAGTAAGGGAAATCAGACGCTCATCTATTAGGAAGGTTTTATTTTCCCGACGTTATAAAGGTTTTTTTTTTTTTTAAAGCCCTTTATCAAGCTACGCTTACACGTTTATTTTGTAGCTGGCTGCCCAACGCGTGCTGCTGGAAAGGGGCTGAAAACCCCGGGGCTCTGCCCGGCACACAGCCTGCATCGCCACTAGATTGCATGATCCCATCTGTTTGCATCGTTCTCGCCGGTCTGTTGTGCTCTGCACCGCTGAGGGGGACTCTGCCCGGGGCACAGCTCTGTACGACGGGACAGCATCGTGGGGTGGGGTGGGGTGGGCGCTTCTTAGCAAAAACTCGATGCTGTGTAAGCTTTTTTTTTTTTTTTTTTTATAATTTGGTGTCTTCACGTAGCGATTACTGCTTTTATAAGATGTTTCTGTATAGTTTGTGTTTTTTTTGTTTTTTTTTTTTTTTTTTTTTTTTTAAATAAAAATGATTTAGCTGTGACACGTGTGTTTGTATTCGGTCTCAAGGACAGCCCTTTCAACGCGCTCGTTTACAACCGTGCAGGGAAGACGTCTTGAGTGAAGACGAGTGAACCGCCTCTCCATGAATTCATTCATTCATTCTGTTCCAACATTTCCACAGACACCTGGAGGCACAGATTAACCTTCATGATCTGAACTCCATCAAAGAGCCTTGACAACGAAGTATCAGTCAGTTTGAAAAATAACCAAGATAACACTCATGGTAGAATTATATGAAAGAAATATTTTATTTTAAAGTGCAATTAAGTGTGTATATCTATATAATTTTATATGGATTATATATATATATATATATATATATATATATAACTTTTTATACACATTTTTATTCAGATACTGAATCAAAAGTATTTGATTGAGAGGTGAAAACTGTACAGAGTGGTGGCATTCTTGTTAGAGAGACCCTGCAAGAAGTGACTATTAAATCTAGAACAGCGCATAAGAGTCGTTGGTGTCGATCGAGCTCCATGGTTCAAACTGCCTGGACAAGTCCTCTTGCAGGGGACGCTGTGGGAATGATGCACACAGTCAAACATTGACGGATGGAACAGAGAGCCACAGACAAGTAACCCCCCATTGCATTCTGGGAAGTGTAGTCCGGCTGTGAGACGTACCTGAGACAGGTCAAATGTGCCAGAATGCACTGGGGTGTGATTTCAATAGCCTGAACTGTGCATGTGGTCACCCTGTGCATTGATGGACAAACAGACTCCTGCAACTGGTCTGCTTGTGTCTCCACACAGGGAGTGGACACACTACAACAAACCTACTGTTACTGTGCAAAGGCATGCAGAGTGAAAAGAACGACGGATTCCTTCGAAGTCAGGTTCAATAAGAATACTCACGTGGGACCTGGGCCTCCTGTAGGAAGGGGGGAGCGCTGTAGGAGGCGCCGCTGAGCTCCGAGCGGTCCTGTGAACAGGGGGAGGGGTGGGGGGGTCGTTCACACCGCGACGATGCTGAGAGGAGAGAGAGAGAGAGAGAGATTGCAGGTATTCTTGGTGGAAGAGCACCGTGTGTAACTGCCAGACAGAGACACTGTGATTTCAGTAGAATAACATGCTCACATGGGATCTGGGGGGTCTGTAGGAAGGGGTGTGGTCCACACGGGGCGCCGCTGAGCTCCGAGCGGTCCGGTGACCCGGGGGAGGGGGCTCGTGAACACCCCGATGGTGCTGAGGGGGAGAGAGGGAGAGGGGGAGAGCTTAGAGAGAGGAGTGTGGAGAGAGAAGGGAAGCAGAGGAGAGGTGAAAGGAGGTTGGGCTTGTTGGAGAGACCAGAAGTGAGAGAGGGAGGAGAGGGGACACATGCGTAACCCGGGAGACGGAGATCCTGTATCTGTGGGATAACGATCTGTGATGAAGCCAGAAAGGTGTCAGACTGTGACTAATCAGTAACGATACTCACCTGGGACCAAGGGCTCCTGTAAGGTGGGCCTGTCACAGGGGGCGCCTCTGAGCTTGTGAGAACCGGAGGGGGGAGAGGAGGCGTGATCGCACTGCCGTGAGGCTGAGGCTGAAACGAGAGAGATGGAGAGTGAGAGGGAGGACAGTTAGAGATAGGAGAAGAAGGTAAGGAGCTTAGAGAGAGACAAGAGAGGAAGACAGAAAGGAGAGGGGAGGGTTCTAATCTTACCCTGGGGAGCGGAGTCAAGGGTGGGTTGGGTTTTGTTCGTTTAAGTTTCTCCTTCAGCCAGTGGTCTCCTGCGAAGAAAACGTGAACAAAGAATTGGAATTTAAAAGACACGAATGACACGAGAGAATCATTGTTTGTTTTGATATCCCTTTTTGTTCTACCTTTAACAAGATGTGTTACTGCTATCTTTGCTATTCTTTGAGTTTCCAACTGTGTGCAGGAATGCTAGTGTCAATAACACTGAAGAAGGCACTAGAGCCCAAACGCTGGTCTGCTTGACTCACTCTCGTCTAGTTTCAATAACACTGATGAAGGCACTAGAGCCCAAACGCTGGTCTGCTTGACTCACTCTCTTCTAGTTTCAATAACACTGATGAAGGCACTAGAGCCCAAACGCTGGTCTGCTTGACTCGGCCTCTTCTAGTTTCAGTAACACTGATGAAAGCACTAGAGCCCAAACGCTGGTCTGCTTGACTCGGCCTCTTCTAGTTTCAGTAACACTGATGAAGGCACTAGAGCCCGAACGTTTTCTGGACTGTCATACCTTTTCTCCACCTCAGCAGCAGAAGGACCAGCAGGAGAAGCAGGAACAGTCCGGCGACAGAGCCTATCACAATCCCTGCTATGGCGCCACCGCTGAGACAGTGCCCTGGAGAAAATGACACAGCACGTTGAGATATAAAACAGCACAACCCAAGTCTTTCTCAACGTGATTAGAGACCGCCGATCAAACCCTGATAAACCGCGTCAGACTCTCACCGACGACGTTGAATGCCGTGGAGGCGCTGGCCGACCCCCCCGTGACTGCGTTGGAGGCGGTGCAGGTGTAGCGCCCCCCCTGCTCCCGGGACACCGCTGCGATGAACAACGTGGCGTTCCCCGAGGAGACGGGGCGGCCGTCCAGCGCCCAGGAGAAGCGGGCCGGAGGGTTGGAGTCGGAGCCGCACGACAAGCTGACAGCTCTGCCTTCCACGACGTCATCCCTGCTCACGCAGTCCGAGTGGAGCACCCGGCTGACCGATGGGAGGTCTGGCCCGTCTGTAAGGGAAGCAGGCCAATCAGAAGGGGCGTCGAAACGGGAGCGCCCAATCAAAGCATTCTAACAATATCTGCAGTGTCAACCGAAAAAAATACCGCAGCTGTTAATGACCCGACATGTGAAGACTATGGCTTTGTGGTTTGATAGCACGTCTGGGGTTTGACTGACACCTCTGCTGTCCTGCACACTTGGGGGGGGGGGGGGGTCAAACTCAGCTCCTGGAGGGGGTGTCCTGGCTGTCATTCCACCCCGAGCTCTCAGTTACTTAATTGGTCTAATTACTTGATTAACTAGACAAGTTTCAAAATGCTTTGTGAGTCACGTACCTTGAATCAACTGTAAAATATTAAACACGACCAATTGAACCAATAAAAATTTGATCCATGATGTTAATTGAGAGCGTAAGTTGGAATGAAAACCAGAGGACCCCACTGCCCTCGAGGACTGGAGTTTGACCCCCCTGCTCTCCTGTAGGTGGAAGGGAAGTCTCCACAGCCAGACTCACAGCTGACGTCGAGGGTGGTCCAGCCAGCTCCTGCGCTCACAGCGTTGGTCACTCTGCATGTGTAGTTCCCGGCGTCTTCTCGACCAACCCTGGCGATCCTCAGGACGCTGCCAGAGATCGCCACGTGGGGGTCGGAGGTCAGCCCGACCCCACCCAGTCCCCAGGTCACCTGAGGCTTCGTCCCCTGGGTCCAGCGGCAGGTGAGAGTGACGTTGTCCCCTTGGAGGATCGGAGAGGGGGAGGAAATAGAGACGTCCTGGATGGGATCTGAGAATTTAGAGACACGAGAAAGATTCAAACAGACACACTGACACAGCATTGTAATCAACGCTGGTCAGGTATGGGTTAATACGTCCAGTCACCCTTTCTCTTATATCAGTTAATTTGTCTGGCTGGCACTGAAGAGCGAGCTCTTTAGTGGAGAGGTGAGTACGGGTCTCGCTGATGTTATTATCTCTGTTAACTCTCTCAATGAAACTCTCATTCATAACACGCTGTATTTCTGTACTGTTGCTGTCATCATTCTCACTGCTAGTAATACCGCTGGCAAGTAAGACTCACCGAACACCTCCAATCGGATTACCCTGCTGTTCTTGGTCACTCCGGTGCTGGCTTTGGGGTCCACGGTGATGGTGTACCCCCCCTCGTCGGCTCTCGCAGAGTCCTTCAGCCGCAGCGAGAAATCCCCTGCGATGTTGAGCCGGCCGTGGTACTGCTCGATCTCGTTCAGAACCGGGCCCACCTGCCCCCCGACCCACACCCCCAGGGTCTGTCCCGATGGGGAGGCCCAGGACACAGTGAGCACCTCGGAGAGGGACAGGGTCTTCACAGCCAGGAGGGAAACCTGCCCCGTCCGGACCTGGACAACCTCCGAGGAGACCGAGATATCCACCGCAAACTGAGAGGAGACAGCTGGAGGAAGAGCAGATGAAGTAGAACCCGGTCACTGATCCACTCGCTACAGCCTTATCGCCAAAGCAGGCTTTGTTAGTATGCCATTTGAAGCATGATGACATGATAACAGATTTAAAAACCCAGCATAAGAAACGAGGACCGGAGACCTCGCCTTGCACACTCACCGCTGATTAGAGCGAAGGCAGGGAGGAGGAGGAGGGCTGTCATCTCTGTGCCAGTCACATCATTCTGCATCGACTGGAAAAAGATGCATTTCACCAGGACAGCAGAGGAGAGGAAGAGTGTGGAAGCTTTTAAAAAAAAAAAGTGATGCGCCAGAGATTTAAAAATGACAATAAAGCTGCTGCATGTGAGTTTCCAGTTGCAATAAAGCATTGACTGTGTTATTGATTATTGTTGGGAGCATTCACCTCTCTTCTTTCAACCTTTAAGATTCTACAGAGGCACGGGCAGGCCCAAAATACTCTCTCTCCTCCCCCCAGAAAACAGGAACCTTGTCCCATCACTTTGTGGCTCGGAACTTGGTTTCAGGAGTCTAGGTTTCAGGCCACTGTGAGACACACCAGGCAGGTAGACCTGGGGGTCTGATACAGCAAACCTCAAACTAGGTCTCCTGCCTGGTGTCCTGGAACCAGGTTTCAAGCTGCTGTTCCTGAGAAAGTTGGTATTGTGTTCCCTCAGCTTAACACAAGAACAGCAGACCACAGTATACACACAACCCTTCTGAGAATTAGTCAAAACAGCCTTACCTCTTCTCCTCGGAGCATTCTGTCACTGTGGGGAGTGCCACTGTTTTTGATTTTTAGCGTAGTCTCCACTCTGTATGTGTGTGTTTGTAGGTAATTCGCAGGCAGGGTGTATATCTGAATTTCACAATCCGTGTCTTGTATTTGAAGGCAGGTCAGCTGCCTGTGAACGGTGTCTCTATTTTGTGTGTCGCAGGTTTCCGGTCTCTTCAATTCAACAGGGCGGCAGCTCTAAGAAAACAAACCGGTTCTATTCCTAGGGCGAGGAGACACTACACCTGTCCTCTTAAACAGGCAACGCCACTCCCGTCATGAAGCCAGGTGGGCCCCACATCTGGGAGAGTCTACTTGACTCAGGGGTGTCCAATCAATCACGGAGGGCTGTTCCACTGCAGGTTTAAAAGGGGGAAACCGATATAATGAACAGGGTTTTATCATGTGATCGGGCTGTAGGGTATAATGATGGCTGTGCAGGCAGAGCCACCCTGACCCTGTGCTCTCAGATCAGAGTTAATTGCATACAGCTGGGCTCTGCAATTAACAAGAATCGATTGTAATAGGACTTAATATGATGTGCGTCTGGAATTATTTAAAGTTGGATTACTTGCGTGAATTGTCTCTACAAATTCAGCACAACTGTTTGTGTTTAAAAAGACAGGAACTTGAGCCCTTGTACTAAATTAGTTTTTTTATTTTATTTCTTCCCTATCGGTATTTGGGGCAGCTCTAAAGGTTTTCTTGCATTCATCGAGAGGTTTGGGTTTTTTTTTTGGGGGGGGGTCTGGCAACATGGACCCTGTGAGAGCTATACTGTGGGAGCCTTCGTTCTGAAACAATACTCGGCTCACTTTGACGCTCCTGGTT
This sequence comes from Polyodon spathula, assembly GCF_017654505.1. Lineage (NCBI taxonomy): Eukaryota > Metazoa > Chordata > Actinopteri > Acipenseriformes > Polyodontidae > Polyodon > Polyodon spathula. The sequence continues at coordinate 19,146,298 of NC_054557.1, read as the reverse complement.
CGATTGATCTGGACAGCAGAGGATTCAGACCCTGCAGTAGATCCCCTTATAAAAAATTGCCACAGTACAGTGTACAGTGAGATCACAGTACAGCCCAGAGAGGCATGGTAAAGCTTGTTCAAAAAACCTGCTAAATGTACAGGATAGGCACGGGGAAACAATGTGGGGAATTACAAAATCAGCATGCAGTTTAGCCATAAGCACAGGGAAGCAGGGTACAGCACAGGGGAGCAGGGGAGCAGGGTACAGCACAGGGGAGCAGGGTACAGCACAGGCGAGAGCACAGGGGAGCAGGGTACAGCACAAGGGAGCATTTATTATTATTATTATTATTATTATTATATATTATTATTATTATTATTTCCCTTTTACTAATAATAAGGCCTAGCCTACTTGTCCTGTCCTTATCAAGTTTTTTAGTGCCCTTCCCATCCCTGCTGCTCCTGTCTGGTCCTGAACTGTGAGCTGAGGGGAGCCGCTTCCTCAGCTGAAAACGCTGAGTAACATGAATCAGCCTGCCTTGTCATTTCAAATGATGGGGTCGCAGGCTGCAGGAGTCTCTGCCTCCCAGAGGCCCTGAACGGGGGATATCGACTGCAGCTCGTCGGTTGCCGCGGCGACCAGCGGTCTCTCCTTGAAAGGGCTGCCCGGTGACATTGATAGATCGGCGCAGCTCTATCGGGCAAGGAGCGGGGAGGCCACAAAAATAGAAACACCCGCCAAAACGCTGTCAGTTTTCTTTTCTTTTCTTTTTTTTTTTAAAAGGGGAGTGAAAAATCATCACCATGGGTGGGTTGCGTCATCTTGGTGTAAATGTTTTACTTGGATAATGAGGGGAAGCACCTGCCAACCGAGCACATGTTTGTTATTATTATTATTATTATTATTATTATTATTATAGCACGTTTTAAATAGGACAACATTAAAAACAAAATCTTGATAGGAAAATGCGTATCATGTAGAGCTGACTTTTTTAAAGGACTCTACAGCCTCGATAGAGCTCCCAAACGAGTCTTCTCTGTAAGGACACAGGGTGCACCACAGTGTAACCATGAACTAGCCCCCCTGCAACACTCCAGCCCTAGTGAATGAAAGGCATGCCACTTTGTTCTGAGCGACGTAGTATTTCTCTTTGAAGTATTTCATGTCTCTTCAAAGGGCAAAAGGTTTATTTTATGAATTTATTTACTATTTTATTTGGCAGAGGGTTTACATGTGCTACAGGGCAGTACAGGGTTGCAATGCAAGCTTCATAACATTTAAATATAGTACGGTCCACACCACTAGATCACATTATGAACTAGGATTGCAACAAGTCAGAATTACAGCCAGTTACATCTGCAGCGGAGGTTGGCTGGGGATCCAGCAGTGTGATGCCAAGGTCAGGCAAGGCTAAGTCATCGACTCCCGGCCACGTCCTTCCTCTGAAAGCTCTTCCGAGAGGAAGTTAGATCGACTGCTGTTATCCACCATCTTCCTAATTGCAAAGAGTAATATTTTATGAAGTGCTTTCTAAAACATTTCAGGCGGTTAGGAATATTTATTTATTTATTTATTTATTTTTTTAGTGTGTGCGTGTGTGTGGCTTTTACGTTAAGCATAAACACCGCACACACACACACACATTAGGCGCAGTGCTATGGGGTGTCTCACTTATTTCTTGTTGAAAACAGTCAATAAAATGCTCAAGGGAACATATTCAGGATAATGCAACAGGGCTTGGTTCATTTATATTGACGGAAACGAGCTTTTATGGAATACAAATCCGAAGCAGTGTGCTCTCTCTCTCCCTCTCCCTCTCTCTCTCCATCCCCCCCTCTCTCTCCAAATACAAATACACATCATATCAGTAAATAACTATCTTTAAAAATGATAGTTATACATATATAATGCTTGCATTAATGTGTAATATCTAATATTTCAATATATACAAGGTACATATATACAATACAATATTTGAACGGTGTTATCTGAGTCCCCATGCCTGGGTATTGATTATTTTTAAAGGACTATCGATTTTTTTAAAATATATATTTTCCAACCCTGCTGCTGTTATATATCACGTAAATTTTGGTTGTGATATTAGAATAATAAAAAAAAAAAAAAAAAAACACACACACACACACACACACACACACAGATGAAAACTATATTTTATATGGAATTTGTGCTCAGAGCCGCAGGTCCTTGCAGGTTGCAAACTCCCTGTCTGGGCCGGAGTTTCCATGGCAACCAGTGACGTGAGCGCGCGCGCGCCTGTCCCCTATAAATCCGTGACGCGGGAGGCGGGGCTCTCAGAAGCGCTGCGGCATCCGAGAGAGAAGGTAAGCGTGTGGAAGCGAGCATCTTAATAATGTGTATATAATATTTATGATAATAATATATATGTATATATATATATATATTCTATATATATATATATAATATATATAGCGACATTTATCTCGCTGTAAATATTTCTAAAGATGTGAAATTTAAAAAATAATTATAATAGCGGCTCTGTTTACATGTTTAAGCTGAAATATTAAGGTGGGCAGCGCAATGTTCATTAAACTATCGTTAGCCTGTTTTTAAAATGCGTTTTTTTTTTTTTTTTTTTTTAAGTTTTGTTTAAAAACAGTAAGCTAGTTCTGCTGTTATATAAATAAATAAACAGCCCGTTGCCAGCGTTTGTAGCCCTGATGCGCTGTTCACGATTTCCGCAGCTTCATCATCACGTTACAAAAAAACAAAAAACAAACCCGAAACCCGAAACCAGCCGTGAATAATGGATAGAAGAGCCAGCCGTGCGGGTTTGGTGCTGAGGGGCTCTCTCCGGCACTGCGCACGGGTTCGACCCGGGAGGGGTGACGGTTCTGGATCCTGAGCCCGCATCCATGCTTCCACTAGGGCGAGCATCGCTCACGGGTCTGTCTCTCTGGGGGGTTTCATTCACAGTGGGAGCCGAGTTTTGAAATCAATGCAATGTAGGTCACCTTGACTCTCTCTCTAGAAGAGGAAGCACCGTTTTATATAACTTGTTGTAATGCATTGAAATTGAAACATTCCGCGAGTTTTTACAGATATTACAAAGGTAAAAAAAAAAAAAAAAGAAATCCGGGGGATTTTGGAAGATATTTGTTGTTGCTTTTTTTGCATTGAATGAATGGGGTTGGTGAATTTAAATTAACCAATTCGTTTATTCTAAAACGTGATTACAACAAAATAAGAAATTGTTGTTATTATTGTTGTTTTAACAAGACCCAGGAGCTTGCCTCTTTTGGAGTTGCCTGCAGTTTTATAGAGATGAATATAATCTCAGAATATAGAAGTACTGTGCGTGTGCCCGCCTGTGTTAATGGAGGTTGTTAGTGGCTTCGCTAAGCCCCCAGGCTGCTGTGTCCGAAAGGCAGCACTAAACACTGCACAATGACAAATCAAACAAGATATCTATCTATCTCTCGTTCATTTGAGATGTGTGTATCTATCTATCTATCACACACAGGGTTTGCAGAAGTATTCACACCCCTTCAAAGTTTTCACATTTTGTTGGCACCTGAGCGTACCCCATGACGCTCTCAAATTAGACTTTACATGTAGAATCTACACAAACTACTTCACGTTGAAATAAAGCAGCATATACAATATAAATAAGATTCACAGGGAAAAACAATTCTCAGTTGCATCAGTATTCAACCCCTTTGCTACCGCAGCCCTAAATCAGCTCGGGTGCAAATGATTTGTTTGAAAGGTCACAAAATGAGTGAAATGGTTTCAGCCTTTGTGTACTCAAAGTGGTTTAACTTTGAGATAATTTCCCTCAGGTATATAAAGACTTTCAAGCTGCAACTCGCATAGTGATCCAACAAAGCAACCATGAAGACAAAGGAGCTTTCGAAAGAAGTCAAGGATAAAGTGGTAGAGAGGCACAGAGCAGGAGAAGGGTACAAGACAATTTCAAAGGAGCTGATTGTCCCGCTCGGCACAGTGAAGTCCGTCATTAAGAAGTGGAAGATGCACCATACCACCGAGACACTCCCCAGATCAGGTCGCCCTCCCAAACTGAGCAGCCGGGCAAGCAGGAGACTGGTTCGGGATGTCACTCTGAAGCCAACGATGACCTTGAGAGAGCTGCAGAGTTCTGTGTCTGAGATGGGAGTCCGTGTTCACACATCAACAATAAGCCGGTCCCTAAACAAAGCTGGCCTGTATAGTCGGGTGGCAAGAAAGAAGCCATTACTCAAACAGCCTCATCTTGAAGCCCGTATGGAGTTTGCGAAAAAGCATGTAGATGATACTGCAGACATGTGGAAAAAGGTTTTGTGGTCAGATGAGACAAAAATTGAGCTTTTCGGTCTAAATACCAAGCGTTGTGTCTGGCGCCCTGCACATCGCCTAGTCAACGCCATCCCAGCTGTCAAGCGTGGTGGTGGCAGCATCATGTTATGGGGATGCTTCTCTTCAGCAGGGACTGGGAAGCTTGTCAGGATAGAGGGGAGAATGGATGGTGCAAAGTACAGGCGAATCCTTGAGGAAAACCTGTTTGAGTCGGCCAAGACTCTGAACCTGGGGAGGGAATTCACATTTCAGCAGGGCACTGACCAGAAGCACAAAGCCACACTGGAGTGGTTGAACAAGAAGAGAATCAATGTTCTTGAGTGGCCCAGTCAAAGTCCTGACTTGAATCCAATCATAAATTTATGGCGAGACTTGAAGACTGCAGTCCATCGACGATCCCCAACAAACTTGGCAGAACTGGAGCAATTTTCCCATGAAGAATGGGCACAAATGTCACCATCCTACTGTGCCAAGCTAGTAGAGACCTATCCAAAAAGACTCCTAGCAGTAATTGCTGCAAAAGGTGCTTCTACCAAGTACTGACTTAAGTGGCTGAATATTTATGCAACCAGTACATTTCATTTTGCAGAGATTTGACCTCCTCCTCATATAACAGTGTTTAGTTTAACCACTACAGCTTTGAACAAAAAAAAGTGTGCATGTGTTATTTGTAATTCAACAAAATGTGACATTATTGGTAGGGGGTGAATACTTCTGCAAACCACTGTGTGTAATATATTTAATATATAAATATTTTGTAGCATTTGTCATCCATGTCCTAAATATGTTGAACCAGGGTTAACTGTGTGGTACGCACATGAGGAAATAAAATAAAACCCTGTGCAAATAGTGGAAAGCTTCTTTTTTTTTTTTTTTTTAAAGGGTTATATAAAGTATTTATAACAATTGCAGGGCCACATGCACAATGTAATCTCTGCTCATTGAAGGAGGGAGGGAGGGAGGGAGGGATGGGCAGCTCCCCTTCACAAAGGCAGGATGAATCTATAAATATTCTCCCTCTCTGCAAGTGCACGGTATGCTGGGATGAGGAGAGTACGTGTATCTTCACCAGCCACTCTGTCTCAGCTGAGGGGGGCGGGCATCGGAGCAGTACAGAGTTTGGGGGTCACAGCAGTTCAGCGAGGGTCTCTCCTGGTTTAGAGTTTGGCGATCGTTGCCGCCACCCCCACCCCTCTCCAGGACTGTGATTGACAGGACACCTTGCATCCCCAGCACACGCCCAGGGCTATCTGAGACCTGCTGATGTCCCAAAGGATGCTGCCAGCTCTTGCAGTCGCTGTTTGCGCAGCGTGTGTGGCTTCTGCTGCAGCGAGACTGCGAGGCAGGCAGGCCCTGTGCTGTCAGACAGAGGGTGATGGCATTGATCTGCATGCGTGATTTTTCTGCACCGACACAAGCTGCATGGCGCAGTGAAGAAGCGCAGCTGCAGTCAGTAGTTTTGCCTAGAATTATAGGAATGAGACATTTTAAAAACAAACTAAACCTTTAGATCTTATTTTAATATAACAAAATAAAGTAGACTGTCTGGAAGCTGTAATAGAAGTCCATTAGTATTGTGTTTAGATTTCAGAATGTCACATTTTTTAATGTCAGTTTAAGTACTGAATGGGGGGAAACTACAAAGCGCCGTGTGCGATTCAGTATGTTAACGTTATATTATACCAGCAGCTTTCATTCGACCTTTTGTGAAGCCAGATTAGTTCCTTCTGTAGAGGGTAATGCAACCAGTAAACCTGCAAATGGCCGAAATCGCTGGCAGGGCTCTGCAGTGCCCAGGCACAAAATGGTTCCTTTTCTTATTGCGCATTCCTGTCTAGGTCTTCATAGAGAGACAGGAAACTGGAACAGGCGAGTTTTTTTTTTTTTTTGTTTTTTGTTTTTGCTGACCTCGTCCTACTTTTGCTGTGCGAGACACAGAATGAATCAACGGCTTGGAAAATTAAATCACACAGAAAATGGAGCCGGGATTAATTCCGCAGCAGCGAATCCCAGACATGAAACCGTGGGATTGCACAGGGAGAGGGAGTGACAGACAGACCGGAGCTGTGACATAACTCTGTCCTCCGCTCCCCCCACACACTCGCTTTATTTGAATGATTGTTTTTTGTTAAACGATGGCTAGGTAGTGCAATATTTTAACCCCAAACTGACTTGTGTTTTGTTCTAGAAACCAGGCCCGTGATTAGATTTGCCACAATGAGCCCTACCTAAACAAACCGGCTGGCAGGGCTTTCACCAACTGTCCTTCTTTCTCTCTGCAGCTGTGACTCTGAACCCTGCTCGCTGTCAACATGTCTGATTTAGCGGTTGGAATTAACGGGTTAGTATTTTGTTCTGAACCTTCGCAGCGGGAGGGGATGAGGACGGGGAGGACGGGGGGTTGATAAATTTCTACTGCATGAGGGCTGTGCTGAACATCTAAGCAACAAAACGCTTTAAAAAAATTTTCCTGCTTTTTTTTTTCTGCCTTTTGTTGCTTTTCTTTGTTTTCTTTTCTGCTGCTTCCACTTCTTTTGTCTTCTGCTTTTTTCTGTATTATTATTTTAATATTATGTGGGTTTTAGTAGGGGGTTTAATTGAATAGTTGAGGGGGGAGGGAATATAAAATTGTACTGCATTATTTTTAGCTGAAGAAGAAATTCCTTCATGAAGCAGACACAAGCGATAGGTTTTCTTCTGTGTATTTCTACCTGACCTCGGCCTCAGAGCCCCGTGAGGCTGCAGTGCGATCGCAGACGGCGTGTGTTTGACACGCGGGCTGAAAGGGTTCAGCTATGAATCTGGGTCTGAACAGATCGTTTTGTCTGAATGCAGTCTGTTGGGACGCGTCTTCAGATACTCTGGGTTTGAAAAAACCCCAAAAAGCTAGTCCTGACTGCTTCAGTTTATAGTGAACGCATTGCATCTCCATATCTCTCTCTTTCTTCAGATTTGGCCGTATTGGTCGTCTGGTGCTGAGGGCCTGCCTCGAGAAGGGGATCAAAGTGGCAGCGATCAACGACCCCTTCATTGACCTGCAGTACATGGTACAGCAGCTGTGAAACACCTCGACAGAGTCATACACCTGAACACAATCCGATCAGCGAAGTTCATTGAGAGCTGGAACGGAAACCCAGCGGTCCCCGCGCCCCTCGAGGACCGGAGTCTGACGTACCTGGGCGGACCCTGCGTCCCTTGAGGACCGGAGTCTGACTCGCCCGGGGTGGGGGGGGGTGGTTTGGGTTGCGTGTTTAGCCGGGAACAGAGCTAGTGGTTAGTTGTTGCTCTGTGGTGAAAGGCTGAGGCATCGCTCTGATTTTGAATGGTATGAACGGTGGCTGTGTTGAGATCAGGTTCAATAGAAGGTCAGATTTTGTATAGCTTTGCAAAGCAAGCTGTTATCTTTCTATGAATATGACCTCACCTCTCTCTCTCTGTCTCCCTCTCTCCATGTCTGTCTCTGTGTCTCCTATCTGTCTACTCCATCTCTTCCCCTCTCCTCTCTCTCTCTCTCACTCTGTGTTCAGGTGTACATGTTCAAGTATGACTCCACTCACGGCCGCTATGCTGGAGATGTGAGGGCTGAAGATGGCAAGCTCCTTGTGGATGAGCACTCCATCTCTGTGTTCCAGTGGTAAGTCCTGTTTCTCTGGCTGCTGGGGCGGTTCCACTTTTATCAAAACCTTTCTGCTGAGCAGAGTCGGACGATTCTAGTTTAAAGTCAAACCCCAGTTCCCATTCCCTCTCGGTCAATTCCAACACATCATTGATGAACACGATCGCAGTGCTGCAGCACTCTGTTGAAATAGAGCCTCTGACAACAGTGGCAGCACATTCCCTTCAATTGAAGAAACTCTCTCTCTCTCTCTCTCTCTCTCTTTCTCTCAGTATGAAGCCAGCTGAGATTCCCTGGGGAGATTCTGGTGCTCTCTACGTTGTGGAGTCTACCGGAGTCTTCCTCTCCATCGATAAAGCTTCTGTGAGTACTGGAAACACACACGCAGATCTAACTGAATGCAGTCTTGTTGCAACTTGGTTCATGTTGTATTATTGTAGCTGTATTTGCAATTACTGTCAGCTACACGATTTAAACATTGCGCTTGCACTGTAACACCTGCAAGCCACCTTGGATAAAAAGGCATCTGCCAAATAAATGTGATTCTGTCGCCCTTCCCCAGGCTCACCTGCAGGGCGGCGCTAAGAGGGTGGTGGTGTCGGCCCCCTCCCCCGACGCCCCCATGTTCGTGATGGGGGTGAACGAGGACAAGTACGACCCCGCCAGCATGACTATTGTCAGGTGAGCTAAATACAAAACCTGAACCAGAAACTTAAGCGTGAAGCACAGCTACGGGCCCAGTCAGCATCCCTTAGAGAATGAACCCGTTTTGCTTCATGAGGTCGTGCCGAGTTACGCTAGCATGTTTAATTGCACACCGCTGCTTTGTAGCAAATCTGATCTTTTTTAAAATATTTAGTATCGCCGACATTCCTTAAGAAATAAACTCTCTGAAGTCAAGACTTTGTTCCAGGAGTTTAGACAGGCAGTTGAATTGTTGCAGTAAGATTGGCATAAGGGACAGTAGAAAGGGAAGTCTTTTTGAATGTAGCTGGCTGCATTTAATAGCATGAACAAGAACAGGAAACCACTGCGGGCGGGAGGAAACCGAGCTCTAATGGCTTTCCCTTGTTTCCATAGCAACGCCTCCTGCACCACCAACTGCCTGGCTCCCCTCGCCAAAGTCATCCACGACAACTTCGGCATCAGCGAGGCTCTGATGGTCAGTGCTGGTCTCGGAAACGCCGCGCTGCAGAACGTTTTGCTCCTTCTCTTGTCTGTCTTTGTATTGCACGCCACCTTCTGGACCAGGAATCCTGTTATTTCTTTCTTTGCTTTTATCTCCCTGGGGGGGGGCGTTTCTGGCGAAATTGGTTTTTAAATAAAACACAAATGGAATCTGTATGTAGAGGAGCGCCCTGCTTGTCCGAACGCGGCATTGGGTAGGTACTCTGTTCACTGTGTTGTCTGGGCAGGTGAGGGGAGAATTCTAGTTCCATGTCTTGTGCAGCGTGTCTTTGTTAGGGGAAGTGCAGAAACTCCTTCTCATGCTCCTTAATTGTCTTTTTTTTAAGAAATATTTATCGGCAGGTATTCAATAGCTGCATTAAGAGATTTAATTAACCCTTTCATTGATTCACTCGCGTTTACAGTCGAGTTGTATCAGTTCATACCAGTATGTTTAAAAAAAAAAAAGAGAAATGAATCCTCTTCCAGTCTGCTTGTAAAAAGCTCAACGCAGAGGTTAAAGGACCTTGGAGTGGGATTTGATTGTAAAGGCGAGGGAAGGACATCTTTTCATGTTTTGAAACCCAGACCTTCATCAGTGGATTTGAGTACCTGTCAACCCAGATACTTGAATGCAATTCTAATAAGGAGCAGCCAGAAACCTCGCCCCAGACTGGGCGAGGTGACGCCTCTTATGCAACGAGATATTGCCGTACATTGTGATTTTTAATAGGACGAATCCCCTTTTTGTTCACGCCTCCAGACCACTGTCCATGCCTACACAGCCACCCAGAAGACTGTGGACGGTCCCTCTGCCAAGGCCTGGCGTGACGGGAGAGGCGCCCACCAGAACATCATCCCGGCGTCCACTGGCGCCGCCAAGGCCGTGGGCAAAGTGATCCCTGAGCTCAACGGGTAAGCGCCAGCCAGGCGCGCCCCCTGGGCGCTCTGCTCATCGGATCAGCTCGTAGTTCCCATGGGAACAGTATTATTGGACGCCCCAATGCGTTAGTCTAATGCTACCTGATCAGTCTTTTACTGTGTAAGATGCATGTGGAGTTTGGGACTGTAACAAAGTTAGTTAATGGGATACAGGTAGAGTTTGGGGGGGGGGTAGGAAATTAAGTTATTAACTAGGTAGAAACGATCCCGATAATGCCGGATGATTTCCAATGCATGCCCCGTGTCCCTCCCCTTTCCCAGGAAGCTGACCGGCATGGCGTTCCGAGTGCCGGTGGCTGACGTCTCGGTGGTTGATCTGACCTGCCGCCTGACTCGCCCCGCCAGCTATGGAGAGATCAAGGAGGCGGTGAAGAAGGCGTCGGAGGGGCCGCTGAAGGGGATCCTGGGATACACGGAGGACGCGGTACGAGAAGGGGGGCTCTGACATTGCAGTGCATCCCTATGCTTTACCAGACCTCTCTGCTTTACAATGCTTCCCTATGCTTTACCAGACCTCTCTGTGCTTTACAATGCTTCCCTATGCTTTACCAGACCTCTCTGTGCTTTACAATGCTTCCCTATGCTTTACCAGACCTCTCTGTGCTTTACAATGCTTCCCTATGCTTTACCAGACCTCTCTGTGCTTTACAATGCTTCCCTATGCTTTACCAGACCTCTCTGTGCTTTACAATGCTTCCCTATGCTTTACCAGACCTCTATGCTTCACAATGCTTTTCCCTTTCTCCCCAGGTCGTTTCGACTGACTTCACAGGAGACACACACTCCTCCATCTTCGACGCCGGAGCTGGCATCTCCCTCAACGACAACTTTGTGAAACTCATCTCCTGGTAAGGGGCTCTGGTCTCATCCTGGGGCTTTGTTCAGCATGCTGCAGTTTCTCCTAGTTTCACCTTTATTGTAAATGTATTTTTTTTTTAATGTGTATCCAGTCTGTAACTGAGCCTCTCTCCCGTCCTCCTCCCCGTCTCTCTGCAGGTATGACAACGAGTACGGCTACAGCACCCGTGTGGCTGACCTGCTGAGTTACATGCACTCTAAAGAGTAGAGTCCCTTTCCACCGGGGAGAGGATCTGCTCCGGACCATCACGCACCGCTCTGCTCTGTCACTTTAGTTCTGCCGTGAGGCCAGTCACTTCCCAGGCATTGTCCCCCCTCTCTCCCTCAGGGGGGCGCTGTTTCCACGTAGTTCGTGTGTTGAGTGTTGGAGTCCCGGGAAATCTAGTCACGCCTGCTTGGAAGTCCTTCCATTGGGTGCATCTTATTACTGGTGTTAAAAATAATAAAGAGAGTTTGAGAAGAACACGCGTGTGTCTCTGCTTGTGTGTGTGTGTGTATGTGCCTCGGAGGTCAAAATCCTTCCGTGCGTTTTGAAGGTCACTGATGGTTTCAGATTATTATGGAGCTCAATGTCACGTCAGGGTTGCGACGCATGGTGCAACCGCCTGCTATTGTACACAGATACAAGATGATAAGACTGGAATTGGTTCATTCTTAGAGCCCAAACCAAATCTGCTCGATTGATTTATATTTAAGTGATCTCTGCCTCAGTTAAGGCTGTCTGTGGTGGCCTTTTTGAAGCAAAAGAGTCATGACCATTGATTTATATTTAAAAAGCTTTTGGGTATTTATAATAGCATCTTCTAGGAAAAGCATACAGTAGCAACATGTAATAAAGCACAGAGAGGTCTGGTAAAGCATAGGGAAGCATTGTAAAGCACAGAGAGGTCTGGTAAAGCATAGGGAAGCATTGTAAAGCACAGAGAGGTCTGGTAAAGCATAGGGAAGCATTGTAAAGCACAGAGAGGTCTGGTAAAGCACAGGGAAATTGTAAAGCAAAATAAATAAATAAATAAATATATATGTATCTCAAAAAATAACTTTTAAAACGTTTTTGGTGGAATAGTACACTAGTTTATGGACGTAATTTAATACCGTCTGTCTAGATTTGAGTCGCCAATAAAGCATACTATCTGTATGCTATGAATATTAAAATATTTCTATTATATCGAATGAGGGGAAAACAAAAAAAACCAAAAAAAAATCCCCACAATGCTTTCATACGGAACTCAATCGCGTGTGTCTGTGTTTCCCCCACCAGCCACCGGAACGATAAGCGAGTAGGGGCAGCGTGTGCTATTGTTACTGGGTCGTTTATAATTGAAATAAAGCCACGTTTGTTTCTCTAACACAATAATATAGCAAGAAAAAAAGCCAGCCATTTCAAAGAGGACCCGTGAATACAGACAGGAGATTTGGGATTTAATTCTCACACCACGGTGGCACTTCTCCCTGGAGAATAATCGGATTTATTTTACGGTTTAGACCGCTGGCATTTGGAAAACAAGGCAGTGTAATTGCCTCGTTGTGTTTTGATTATATTGTTAATTGCGTTGTCTGCTAATAGGATTCACACACACAATCGCAGTGGCTGTAGATCGATTAGACAGCACACGACAGTCTTCTGTTTTGATTTACCATTGCAAACTCGTTTCTGGTGGCAGATACAAAATTAAACGCATTATTTTCAATAATAATAATAAGGTAATCCGAAAATGACGCTGTTTCATTTTGGAAACTGTCTCGCGTTAGCTTACTTCCCATATTTCATCACCTACAAGTCCAGCGGGCTGTGAGTACACTTTAAATTTCATTTTCAGTGTTGAGAGAGGACGGGCTCTTCTTGGCTTTGTCTCTTGTCTCTGTTTGATCATTTGGAAGGGACGTGATGTCGCGGGGTGGGAAGGGGCTCGTTTTGTGAGCTTGAGAAGTGACACTTGTCGCGGAGCAAAATTGCGATTAGCAGTTCGCTTAAATTCACATCAACCGAAGTCTCTGTTTTCTGCTCAAAGTCCCGCCCCTTCGAAGGAATTGATTAAAAAACATACATATGAATCGACCTTCAACCCTAAATTGCTTTTTCAGGTTTTTCGCTCCATCTTATTCGTGTGATTCTGCGTGACACACGCATCCACAGTGTCTACAGTTCACATCCTAGCCCTGTATTGAATGTGTTATACCTGTATTTAATAGATTTGCATTGCTTTTTACTGCTTGTATTGAATGTGCTATGCCCTGTATCACTGTATTGAATGTATTGTGCATCGATTGCTTTGTGATGGTGGTCCACTATGAAAGGCGCTATATAACGACTGATTGATGTGTTGTTTTTTCTTTTCCTCTCTGCAGATCGGAGTACAATGCATTCTGGAGGTGTGTTCAAGCAGGTGCTGCTTACCTTTTCGTTCAGCTCTGCAAGGTAGGACGGACGTTCTACAAATACCTCCTGTACTTTTTAAACAGGCAAAACCCTGTGGTAATAATGCCCCAGCCACCCCTCTGATTTTAAGGCTCAGGTTTCCACTGTGCAGGGTTGGGAATAAGACTCCCGTTGCATAGCAAGTTGATCCATTCCTGGTTTTGCTACGAGTTTAGTAAGACGCATGTGAGCTTGTTACCTGCACACAGTGGTGAGCCAGAATCGTAATAAAACCTGGAATGGCTGAACCTGCTATGCAATAGGAGTCTTATTTCCATCCCTGCCTGTATAATACGTGAGGAACGAGACAAGCATCACAAGGTCATTCTCTGCAAACAGTTTATTGGCAAATAACAATCCAGTATTTTGAGTGTTGGTGAGTAATGCCTGTCTGCCTTGTCTCTTCACAGATGCTGTTCCTGGCCACCTTTTTCCCGACGTGGGAGGGAGGCGCTGGGGTTTATGATTTTGTTGGCGTGAGTGTTCAGTTTGAAATGTTATTTATTATCCATACAAGTTCGTGTCATGCTTGAAACGTTTTTACAGATGTGCTCGGGGGAGCTGTGAACCCCAGGACTGGGTGCAGCAGCAGCAGCAGCAGCAGCAGCAGGGCTAGTGTGAGTTTCTAACCCTGCTCAAACTCCTGGCTCCTGATCATTTCAATATTAATAATAATAATAATAGACTTCATTGAGGGGAGTTCTGAACCCCAGGACTGGGTGCAGCAGCAGGGCTAGTGTGAGCTTCTAACCCCAATAATCTTGTGACAGTGCCTTATTGTTCCAAGCCCTTCATTCTCTCTCTCTTCTTTCTCTCTCTCCTTTCTCTCTCTCTCCTCTGTCTCCAGGAGTTCATGAAGGCCACAGTGGACCTGGCTGATCTGCTGGGGCTGCACATGGTCATGTCCTGGAACGCTGGCAAGGGCGAGTATAAGATCATGGTGGCAGCGATGGGCTGGTCGACCGCGGAGCTCGTCATGTCCAGGTGCTACGAGGAGCCAGTCCGTAATACACAATACAGACCGCAGCTCTCCCTGTCGGGAATTATACTGCACCTGCATAGCTGCGACCAGGCGCTTTGCAGCATCCGCCTCTATATAGAACGAACTCGTCTTGCTTCGTACAGTCGAATGAAACCTGCTGGAATAATGTTACGTTAACATATTGAATTGAGCACTTTGCAGTTTTCCTGTATACTTCTGAACGACAAAAAAAATTAAATCAAAAATCTAACCTGAAGTACTACTGTTCCTGGTAGACTTTATTTGCAATATCATTTTGTAGTTTTTCTTGCATTACAGTGGTGTTAAATAAGGCCTACATTATGTTCATTGTATTTAATTTTAATTGTCACTCCTTAAATTCTAGATGATGCAGGACTTCATGCCGCAGTGTAGCCCGAGAGAGGGCTCTCTAATCCTGTCCTCCTCCTCTCTGCTGTCTCTCTCAGGTGTATTCCTCTGTGGGTCGGAGCTCGCGGGATCGAGTTCGACTGGAGATATATTCAGATGAGCTTCGACTCCAACATCAGTCTGGTACGCCAGCCCCTTTCGTCTAATCAGATACAAACTGCTTCTTCTGTGTGACGTGAAACCAGGCAGCAGCATGAACCATTCCTGGTTTCATAATAATAATAATAATAATAATGAAACACACCTGAGCTTGTTGCCTAGACACGCTGGGGTCTAATGAAGCTGTTAGTAAAACCTGGACTGGGTGACACAGTAAAATATTTTTTAGTCCGTCCCCCCCCTTCTCTCTCCACCCGCTTGATAGAACACTTGCCTCTGATTTTCTCTGTGCTTTTGTACAGCGGGAAGGTGAAACTGGGTCTGTGATTCAGTCTCTCCCCCGTCTGTCTGCCTGCCTGTCTAGGTTACAGAGTCAAGCCTCTTCCGGCTTGCAGTGTAATCTCTGTCTGTCTCTCTCTCTCTGTGCAGGTTCACTATGTTGCCATGGCGTCTGTGGTGTGGATGTTCACGCGCTATGACCTGCCCAAGAGTTTCCGGTTGCCTGTGACTGTGCTGCTGGGGGTCTGTGTGTACAAGGCTTTCCTCATGGAGTGAGTGTGCTCGAGGGAGGGGACTGAGGGGTCAGGAATCCACACTGCCAGCAGGAAGGAAATTAATATCAGTAAATTCTAGCAATAAAACAGTTGACCAAAAAAAACAGGAGAATGAATAAGACAGATAAAAACACAAGATGACAAAAAATAAGCAAATGAAATAGATTGGAAACAGTTATATTTGTGAGGGAGGTTAAAAAGACACAACTATATAAAAGTCAGCTGTTTGATCTTGACTTTAAAAATGTTTTGACCGAATCTGCATCTTTTATATAGAAGAGCAACGACTTCCACCATCTGGTCAGTGTGTGTGTGTGTGTGTGTGTGTGTGTGTGTGTGTGTGTGTGTGTGTGTAGAGCAACGACTTCCACCGTCTGGTCAGTGTGTGTGTGTGTGTGTGTGTGTGTGTGTGTGTGTGTGTGCTTGACCGTCTGGTCAGTGTGTGTCAGTGTGTGTGTGTGTGTGGGTGTGTGTGTGTGTGTGTGTGTGTGTGTGTGACTTTCTGTGTTGTGTGTGTGTGTGTGTGTGTGTGTGTGTGTGTGTGTGTGTGTGTGTGTGTGTGTGTGTGTGCACGAGATCTCCAGCTGGCTTCTCCAGAAAGCTTGCTAGTTCAGGGGTTATTGAAAGGGGCTTGTTACCAGGAGAATCCCAGTTCAGCCACTGCCTCCCTTTGTGTAACCCTGAGCAAGTCACTTCACCTCCTTGTGCTCCGTCTCTTGGGATGAGATGCAAAACAAACGCGGTCCTATTGGAAGAGACTCTGCAGCAGCAGCAGCGGTTGTTGATGAAGCAGAGTTCACCCCCCTAGTCTCTGGAAGCTGCTTTGGATAAAAGCGACTGCTAAGTGACTCATTGATAATAATAATAATAATAATAATAATAATAATAATAATAATAATAATAATAATAATAATGATGGATTTGGGAGGCACAGTGTTGGTTGCCCTGAGAAGTGCACAGAGGTTTATTTAGGGATGGCGTGTCGCTGATGCTGTTTCATCTCCTGTCCCGGCAGGCTGTTTGTTCACATGTTTCTGCTGGGCAGCTGGACGGCTCTGCTTGTGAAGGGAGTGCTGACTGGAGCCATCTCTCTGTGCTCCCTCTTCCTGTTCGTCACCCTGGTGCATAGCAACTGAGCCCCACCTCTCCAGGGCTGCAGTACCTCCACACACCACAGTGGGGAGACAGAGCTACACGGTGGGAAAATCTCATCGCTACAGGAGAGCTGTTGAAAGCTCGACACCCTTTCATGATCTGTATTTTTTTTTTAAATCATGTTTTAATTGTAAAAAAAATAAATAAAATAATTTAATAATTGCCTGAGATTTAAATTAAAAAACAAAAAAAAATCCAGTTAATTCAAAAAAGGATTCTAGCTATTTATTTATTTCCACCATCCACACTGAGCATGTTGGTGACATTTCTTTCCCTGGCACGGCTGTGAGTTCACAATTGGAGCTGCTGTTGACGTGGAAAGAGGGTCCTACAGACGGGGGCGGGCGGAGAGGCGGTGTCCGCACACCCGCCAGGTAACCTGCTGAAGAAGGTCCTTGGAAAGATTCACCTCTGCTGGACCGGCAGTTCAAAAAATAAAACAATTCACAGGTCTGTGTGAAGAAGTGTCTGCTTCCCTTCTTCACTTGATTTCTAACTGTGTCCCCTTTGGTCCTATATTCATCAACATCTTTTAAGAGTTGAAAGACTTCAATCATGCCCCCTCTGGGTCTTCTGTGTGCCAGGCTAAATCGATGCCCTTCTTTCAGTTTCTGTAGCTCAGTCCTTTTAAGACTTACTGGGATTTGTGTGGTTGTTCTTTGCTGGACTGTCTCTTTGGTGGCGTTGCATTATACACCCTCATCACAACCTCATAGGATTTGTGCTCTATGCTTTTGGCTACCCCCTCCATGCCTGCTGTTTGACTCGTGGTTGCTTCCCCACGCTGTGCCCGCTGACGGCGCTGAGTCTGTAACAACACAGGCGATGTTCTCTGCGTGAGCCTGCTCAAGGTTTCTCCCCGTCTGGTATTTTGACCTCTTGTTCCAAGCACCGAACAGCCTGCAGTCTGGGAACCATTTAAAACACCCACGACAACTGACAGGAGCAGCGGCAGAGCGAAGTTACAAACGTCCTAACACAGCGTCACACTGGAGAAGTTTTTATTGAAGTGTTTTGTTACATAGTTTTTAATTCCCATTGCATTAAATAACACATCGTAGACATTCTGGCTGTTGCAAACGTCCGGCCGCTTTTCAAGTTGACTTAACATTTCAAAAGTAATTTGAATTGTTTTTTTTTGGAGGCGAGTTTTTAAAAAAGGTCTAATTAAGCAAATGATTAGTATATTTAGTTAAGTCAATTTGAGGGCTCAGCTGAAAGGTTTGGGAAGCTCTGCATTAGGACAATTCGGTTGGTTTTCTTATTTTTTTACTGTACAAAAATATTCTTACAGGATTCTGTCGACTGAGAGCAAGCAAACAATAGACAACACCAAAAATGTGACTGGTTTAGCCCCCAGGAGCCCCTCTATTGAATGAACTCCACTTCATAAAGTCAAATGAAACCTGCTGGAATAATGCGAGGTTAACATATTGAATTACACACTGTCGCTTTGGAGTTTCCTGCACGCTTCTTAGTGGAAACGTCTGATTTTGAAACGTTTCCAAGTGTAACGTGAAACACTACTGCACTACTGTTAGTGCTTTATATGCAATGATCTGTTTTGTATTGTCTTTGATTACAATAATGTTAAATAAAAGATCTAAATCCTGGCCGTGTAGTTTTATTTATTTTTTTATTACGTCTCAATCCTAAAATTCTAGGTGAAGTAAAGCTTGTGGCTGCAGCTGTAGGTCTGTTTCGTGTGTGCGGGGGAGGGAGGGGTGCAGAATGCCAGTTACACAAAAAGGCGAGGTTCAGCCAGGACTGTGAGAGGACTCCAGCAACGCCCTCCACCCTTAATAGTACAGCTCCTTGTCCCACCAGCCTGTCGACAAAAACAGAGAGACAGGGTGAGAACATGTGTAAAGGGTTCATAAAAAGATTCCAAGTGCAAAACTGGGATTCTGAGTGCTGCTGTGCAAAGCGTTCTGTTATCTGGCTGCTGTCAGCCGAGAGAAAGTGTCGATCAGACGTTCCTGCCTTGGCAGTTGTCTGCTCAAGACCTTGGACCATAAGGTCTGCCCGCGGACGGGGCGTGTGTAAAACAGGGAGCGATGCTTACTTCCTGGATGCCGGCGCACTCCCAGCTTTCTGATTTCGTCGTAGATGAAGATGAGAATGCCGTAGGGAACTGGAATGAACCACCACTGCACTCTGCGGGGGGAGAGAGAAAGAGATAGAGAAAGACAGCAGTGAGGCGTGACTCCGTTGGGCTTGACCAGTGCACCCCCTGGGCTGGGAGCCAGCTGGGGGAATTCATAGCTGCTTGTGAGGCATCGCAGGGGACTGGCACGCCCTGGTCACTAGTGTCAGCGCTCACCTGATGGGCATGAAGTTGAAGATGTTTGGCATGCCAGGGCAGTAGCAGAGGAAGGTGCCGAGACAGAGCTGGAACACGATGGCAGACAGAAGCACTTTGTTCCTGAGAGAGGGAGAGAGAGAGTGTGACACAGAGCTACACAGACACGGACAGATACACACACACACACAGATACACAGACATGCACACAGACACGCTGGCATGCACGCAAAGACACACACACAGAGAAACACAGACACGGACTCAAAATGAGTATTATATACACATTGACTTGGTTTGCAATAGTGATATGCTTTTTATAGTCCTGCTTCTTCAAATGAATATTTGAAAGACTGGTTTCACTTGAATAAATATTTTCATTCCCACTTTAAGAAACTTGAGAGTCAGAACCAGCTGCTGTTTTTTTAAAATCTTCCATTACGTCAAAACATCAATTCATAGCAACAAAAAAACAGTGAATTGCCTTTTTCTGTGGAACTGCAGTCTGCTGTTTGAAGATGGGACGGGTTCTGCTGTAAATGGATCCGCGCAGATCCAAGGCACTCACCTGAAGAATCCTTGCTGGAAGAGAGACAGACGGCGGGTTTTTCGGATCAGCACGTCCGAGATCTGGCAGATTTCGATGCTGACGAAGAACACGGTGTAGCAGGTGTACTCCTGGTAGAGGCGCTGAGCGAAGGTCTGCAGGAGAGAGAACGAGAGAGCGTGGAAAACAGGCGCTGTGCGACACACTGCCCCGCTGGATTCTGTCTCCCGGTCGGTGAGATGCGATGAGGTTTTATATTTTTATATGTAACCCTCCTCTTTTGCACAGTGGTTAAGACACTCGCTTTTATGTTACATGCTCCCATGTGTTGCTTCAACTGTTTCAGTAAGGTGTGTGTACTTTTTACATTTTATTTGTTTTACATTTCGACAGCTTTTTAAATTGCATTCCACTGCCTCCAAGATGGCTTCCCATGCACCCGCATGGCCCAGTCGGAACTACATTTCTCATGATCCTTCTGCTCACTGGTAAATCCATCTCAGTTACATGTGTGAGCAGGAGGATGATGGGAAATGTAGTTCCGAGAGGTCCATGCGGGTACATGGGAAGCCATCTTGAGGCAGGGAACGCAATTTAAAAGTTTAAAAAAAGCGGTCAAAATGGAAAACAAAAAATAAAACAATACACACACCTTACTGTAACAGCTGTAGCAACACATGGGAACATGCAACACAAGAATATTAGAAGGTCCTTCTACTCCCGTTAACCTCTCAATTAACCTCATTAAGCTAATCATGGGTTCTACTGGACACATTTCATATTTTTTGCAGTTCATGATTTGTAAAAAAAAAAAAAATGCACTTGATTGAAGGTAACACTGCCTATGAAACATTTTGAAGCTTGGAGAAAAGCGTTACTTTTGTCCAACAAATGAATCAAATAATTAGACCAAAGAAGTTGAGAGCTTGGGGTGGAACGAAAGCCGAAAGACACCGCTGGGTCCCTCCAGGTTTGACAGCCCTGCTTCACAGAGAGGCAGAGCTGCGTCTCTAACGTACCCATTCTTGCCCATAGCTGTCCTGCACTTCTTGGTTGTGCGCGTTCTCCCAGGCTGATCGTAGCCCCACGCACAGCAGGGGGCGCCACCCTTCCTGAGCCAAGCATGTGAAGTAGTCTGTGAATCCAGCGAAGGACTGGATGGCTCCTGTGGGAGGGAGACAACGAAGACGGCTCACAACCTAAACACCTGGACCGCGAGCAGCAGTGCGCAAATGCATAGAGAAAACAAAGAAACAATTGCTCCTGTGGTTTTAATTGGTTGTGCGCGTGAAACGCAGGGAGGGGAATCAACGCACCAATCTGGAAGTAGGAGTAAGCAGCCAGGGATTCGTTGACCAGCCGATCTTTTCTGGGGTTCCTGGGTTTCAGATTCATGATGTCGCTCTCAGCTTTTTCGTAGGCCAGTGACACCGAAGGGAACTGTGGGATACAGGAGGTCATCCCTGTGTCTTATGTAAAGAATTATGTTTTTTTATTAAGGAGAAACCAGCAGAATATAACAGGCTTAGTGGACCACCCTAAGCAGCTGAGTACTGCATCACTCTCTCACTGCCAGCTGCTTCCATGTCCCTATTAGAAGCTTCTTGGTTCCAAACTTAGGTTGTCTGCACCCCATTATCTATAGCCAGCTCGGCAGCCGCCTCTGTGACCTTGAAGGTCCGTTGCTCCTGGCAATCATCTCCGAGCACCTGCAGTCTTATCTTGATTTCCTGCTGGACATTTTCCACGAAGCAAGTAAATGCAGCTCTTAAAGAGTTAAGTAGCGGGGCTCCGAAAAATATAGGGGGACCCATCCCCACGTGTTGCTGCCGCTGTTTAAATAACGTGCCTGCCGTTTCTCTCTTCGTTGTGAACACACTGACAACTTTTTACACTTTAAAGTCTGTTTCAAAGCTCTGTTCCAAATGTCTGCTCTAGTGCACAACGACAATGATCCGGGATGCAGGAAAGTCAGAGTTTTTAAAATTCGTTTACAAAAAATAAAAAATAAAAAGTGATGCAGTGATTTTAGAGGTTAGGTTAAGGATTTTCAAACCCCAGTGCGCTAGAGCAGACAGTTTGAAAAGAGCTTTGGAACAGACTTGTCAGTGTCAGAAGTTGGCAGGATGTTGACAATGAAAAGAGAAAGGACCGGCACGTTATCTAAACGGATGCGGTGGCGCTGTGGGTTTATTATTTATTTATTTATTTTTTGCGGAACCCCGTCACTTGCTCTCGAGCTCGTTCCGCGTGGCGCGGCCCCAGGATGGAAGCGTTTTCGAAAGCAGACTCACGATGTCCGTGGCCAGCTCGATGAACAGGATGGTGATGCAGCCGAGGGGCAAGGGCACGCTGACCGTGATGTAGATCAGGTAAGGGGTGAGCTCCGGGATGTTCTTGGTCAGGGTGTAGGCGATGGACTTCTTCAAGTTATCAAAAATCAAACGGCCTGCCGGCAGAGAGGGGGAGAGAGGCTGTTAACAATGATTACATGAAGGAGTACTAACAGGTGGCTTGGAGTTCATTATAACCTCCCTCATTAAAGTTCATCTCAGTATTTTTTGCAGTTTTTCCCAAGCTTTCCCCATGGTTATAGTCTGTGTTTTCCTGGTTCACCTTGGGATTCTACGTTTTTAACATGCTTTACCATGTTTTAATGCTTCCTTATGCTTTACCATCTCTCTGTGCTTTACAATGCTTCCTTATGCTTTACCATGCGTTCACTGTGCTTGATTACACTTTACTATGCTTTTACTATGGGGATACTTACAAGAGCTGTTAAAAAAAAACAAAAAAACAGCACACCCCTTTCAATGACATCATTCAAAACCCCACCCTCATCCACTCTCAGTGTGGCACTAGCTTCAGTATGCGAGTTCCTGAAAGCTCCCCGGCTCTCTCGCGTACCCTGCTCCACTCCAGTGACGATGGAAGCAAAGTTATCGTCCAGCAGGATCATGTCGGCTGCGTTCTTAGCTGCGTCCGAACCCGAAATACCCATCGCGATTCCGATATCAGCTTTCTTCAGAGCGGGGGAGTCGTTTACACCGTCCCCTGTCACCGCGACGATAGAGCCCTGTCACCGGGAGTGGGAGAGGAAGAGGAAGAGAGAGGAAGAGGGGGAGGGAGAGTGAGGAAGAGGGGGAGGGAGAGTGAGGAAAAGGGAGAGGAATAGGGAGAGAGGGAAAGAGTGAGGAGGGAGAGGGGGAGGAAGAGGAAGTATGAATATGGGAACATGGAGTCAACTTTTCTAAGGGACCAGAGTGTAAAAATTAACCCCCACCCCTAACTCTTCTAACCTAGGGCTGGCCAAAGTTGCTCTTTCGACTCCTGGTCTTCGTTCCAAACCCTGTTCTAAATCACCTAACTGAATTCAAACCTCCACGCAGACTCTGAATTAGCTCATGATCTCATTTCACCTGTTGAATGTCCCTTCAGGACTGTGATTGGACCCCCCCTGCACGAACCCGCTTTCCTGAAACCCTTCCTGCAGCTCCCACTCCTCTCCCCCTCTCACCAGTCTCTGACAGCTCTCCACGATGATCAGTTTCTGCTGGGGGGAGGTCCTGGCGAAGACCATCTCCGGGTGAGTGCGCAGGAGATCATCCAGCTCCTCACTCGTCATGTCCTTCAGCTGCCCGCCATTCACCACACACGCCCGGGCGTCCCTGAGGGCATGATAACGCGAGGGTACGATAATGAATCAGGCGATTCCAGCTGACGCCAGTCATCTTGGTTGCAGCTTTGCTGAACTTCGGCATTGCAAAGCTTGGTCAGTGACATAAGGACAGAGAGACAGAGAGACAGATGGACAGACTCACCGCTTGTTAACCTGCTCGACGGGAATGCGCAGCCGCAGGGCGATGTCCTCGACGGTCTCACTGCCTTCCGTGATGATGCCCACGTTCGCCGCGATGGCCTTTGCTGTGATGGGGTGATCCCCAGTCACCATGATTACCTGTGAGGGCAGAAAAACACATCAGTGTGTGTGGAGGAGGATGGGGAGGGTCCTTTATCTTTCTGAGATGTGATCAGACCACAATCCAAGTATTTTATTAACAAAGCCTGAACAGATAGCCCTCCATTGCTATCCCAACAAACCCAACACCTGATGAAACTGCTTATTCAACCGGTGAAGGAAATATAAAGCCGAGGGAACACGGGGATGCTTTTCAGGGACAGCGGCTTGAAACCTGGTTCCAGGAGACCATCGGGGGACCTAATTAACGGTTGCTGTGTCAAACCCTTGGTGTGTGCTGCGCAGTGGCCTGAAACCTGGTCTCCAGTCTCCTCCGCGTTCGCTCAGCCTTTAGGAGAATGCCTGCTCTCCCTGGCCCCTCCTCTCGTTCGTACCCTGATCCCAGCGGTCCGGCACTTCATCACGGCGTCCGGCACAGAGGCTCGAGGCGGGTCAATCATCGAGATGAGGCCGGCGAAGCAGAGCCCACTGGTGGGGAAGTTCATCTCGTCCACGTCGAACCCGAAACCTCGGGGGTGTTCCTTCTCGCTCAGCAGCAGGTGACAGAATCCTGGAGGGCGAGGGAGGGGGGGTGTATGTCAGGAAAGCGGTCTTAATTTTTTGACCTCCCTCCCTCCTTCCCACTCTGATTAGCTACCCACTTGCCCTCTCCCCTCTCATCAAGTCCCACTCCCCCAGCCCTCTCTCTCCTAGCCCCCCTAGTCCCTCTCACCCAGCATCCCTAGTTCCACCCTCTACCCCCTCTCTCCAGCCCCACTCACCCAGCACCCTCTCCCCCAGCCCCCCCAGGTCCATGTAGGCGGTCTGGAAAGCCTCTTTCCACTGCTCGTCCAGGGGCAGCTCCTGGCCCTTGATCATAATGGTGGAGCACCGCTCCAGGATGCGCTCTGGCGCCCCCTTCATCACCAGCAGGTAGCGCAGGTCCAGGGGGTCCTCCAGCTCATGGACAGACAGCTACAGAGAGAGGGTTGGGCGAGGTGAGATATTATAAAGAGTGCCACACACGCACACACAGCACCACGACACTGGATCCTCAGCTGATGCACTGTCCTTGCACTCTTGCACTGCCAACATGTCATTGTAGATGTAACTCGCTGTAATCCTAACTTGTTGCATCCTAGTTCGTATTGTATTCTAGTAGTATTATTTGCACTGTCAGCTTACATTGTACTTAAATATTGCGCTTGCATTGTAACCCTTTACTGCCCTGTAACACCTGGAAGTCGCTTTGGGTAAGTCATTTTATTTTAGGGTATAAGGCACGTTTGGAGATCTCCTGCCTCCATCGCTTGCGATTGCTTACTGTACCTGGAACTTGTTGGTCGAGTTGAACGGGAGCTCACAGACTTTCTTGAAGCGGTTCCGATAATCCACGATGTTCCCGAAGGCGAGTTCAGTAAACTTCAACAGGGCAGTCTCAGAGGCGTCTCCCACTACATCTCTCTGGAGAGACGAGGGGTAAGAACACTGAGTTACTGCTGCATATGGACACTCTCCACGCATCGCAACCTTAGACAGAGAGCCCAGCAAAGACCAACCAGACAAATCCCAGTAAGGGTTAAAGGACTGAGCTACGGAAACTGAAAGAAGGGCATTAATTTAGCCTGGAACACAGAAGACCCAGAGGAGGCATGAAGTCTTTCAACTCTTAAAAGGTGTTGATGAATACAGGACCAGAGGGGACACAGTTAGAAATCAAGTGAAGATAAGGATAGAAGGGAAGGAGACACTTCTTCACACAGAGAGGGGTGAGGTTATGGAAGGGGTTATATAGGGTTGGCTACTCGTGAGGCTGAGGCAGAATCACTGGGATCCTTTAAGACCCGACTTGACAAAGAGATCTGAGATCAATCAGCTGCCAGGAACCGCTCTCGTTCATAAACTTTCGTTCGTAAAACGATTCATTGCTGTCAGCCAATCATCTTTCAGTAGGAGCGTTCCTTATCAATACACTTTAATATTTAATTAAAGGGGCTTTAGTGGTCCAGCGATTTCAGAAAGGGGCTTGTTACCAGGAGGTTCCCAGTTCAATCCCAGCCACTGACTCCCTGTGTGTGACCCTGAGCGAGTCACTTCATCTCCTTGTGCTCCGTCCTTCAGACGAGACGTAAAA
Organism: Polyodon spathula; assembly: GCF_017654505.1. Lineage (NCBI taxonomy): Eukaryota > Metazoa > Chordata > Actinopteri > Acipenseriformes > Polyodontidae > Polyodon > Polyodon spathula. Next base: position 19,120,819 of record NC_054557.1, on the reverse strand, counting down.
CAAACGAGGTCCTATTGGAAGCGACTCTGCAGCAGCAGGTGATGAAACAGAGTTCACCCCCCTAGTCTCTGAATTCGCTAAATGACTAATTAATAATAATATTATTATATTAATATCTAAATGACTCATTAATAATATTATTAATATCTTGTATTGAGTGGTTTGTGGTTCACCTTGGGAATTGGCACAGCGTCCTGTCCAGGTTTGAAGACGGCTCTATTACACAAGCCAGCCACTCTGCCTAGCGCCCGCCACGTCTCCGAGGACTGATCAAAACTTTGACCTTGAAAAATAAGCATGGAAAATATACACATATTAGACACACTTTATATACAGCAAATATTTTGCATCACTGTATAGAATTAATTAATCTTGTTTCATAAAGTACATTTCAAAATCTAATATGAAATACTGCTATTATGGCCTGCGGTCAACTTCTGCAAGATCATTTTGTAGTTTCTTTGATTGCGTGATGTTAAGTAAGAGATCTAAATTATGTTCATATATTTATTATTTATTTTTTAATTATGTCTCAATCCTAAAATTGTAGGGGATGCAAAACCTCTGGCCAGAGCTGTAAATATGAAATATGAACTCAAACGGCAGTCTAATAATAGATACAAACCTGCAAAGCACTGCATCTGTTGACTATGTATTGGTAAAGCTGTGTAAGTGAGCATTGATAGATAGACAGACAGACAGACAGACAGACAGACAGGCAGGCAGGCAGGCAGGCAGGCAGACAGACAGACAGATGCTCTCGTGGTGCGGGTTCACGGGACACATTTCTCGTACCTGATTGGTCCTCTGTGGTGTCAGCGGAATGGATGTGGTTGTCGAACCAGAGGTGGGACACGGTCATCCTGTTCTGGGTGAGGGTGCCGGTCTTGTCGGAGCAGATCACTGACGTGGACCCCAGAGTCTCTACGGCCTCCAGGTTCTTCACCACGCAGTTCTTCCTGGCCAGACGCTTGGCTGTCAGAGAGAGACACACCTGGAGAGGGACGGGGGACAGGAGTTACTCTACTATGCTCTTGACTTCTCAACCCTAGTTGAAGGATTGTCCCTAGTGTCATATTTTCACAAAGCTCCAAACGTACCGTCATCGAGTCAAGGTATGATACAGCCATCAAGAATTGTTTACTTTTTGTATTGAATGTGCTATGCCCTGTATTTCACTGTATTTAATGTATTTGCATTGTGTGTTCTTAATGTGCTATGCCCTGTATTTCACTGTATTGAATATGTTATGCATTGTTCCTCACTCTCTTGTAAAGTGCTTTGTGATGGTGGTCACTATGAAAGGCGCTATATAAAATAAAGATTGATCGATGGATTGATTAATCTCGACCCTGACCCTTTGGCCCTTCCTCCGCTCACCGTGACGGTAGCCAGCAGACCCTCGGGCACGTACGCCACCACGATGGCCATGAAGAAGATCATGGCTTCCAGGAAACGGTAGCCGATCGTCATGGCGACCACGAAGAAGGTGGCGCCGAAGAAGATCGCCAGGCCGGCGATGATGTCGACAAAGTGCTCTATCTCGATGGCGATGGGAGTCTTCTCGTTCCCCACCCCTGAAGCCAGGCTGGCGATGCGACCAATGATCGTACGGTCACCAGTGTTGATTATAATGCCCGTCGCAACACCTGCCAGGAAGGGAGGGTGAGAATGTTTCAGTGTACAGCTCTGGACAAAAGTTTTGCATCGCCTAGAGCTTTAGGATTGAGACATAACTAAAACAATAAATAATATGTTAACGTAACATTATCCAGCAGGTTTCATATGCCTTTATGAAGCCAAATTTGTTAATTCTATAGGGTGATACAGAACTTTTGGCCCTAGCTGTACTAGGGGTGGGGTTGGGTTAGGGTTAGAGATGGGGTTGGGTAAGGGATAGAGGTGGGGTTGGGGTTGGGGTTGGGGTTAGGGTTGGGGTTAGGGATAGAGGTGGGGTTGGGGTTAGGGGAGTAGGGTTGGGGTTGGGGTCAGGGTTGGGGTTGGGTAAGGGATAGAGGTGGGGTTGGGGTTGGGAGTAGGGTTAGAGGTGGGGTTAGGGTTGGGAGTAGGGTTAGAGGTTGGGTTGGGGTTGGGAGTAGGGTTAGAGGTGGGGTTAGGGTTGGGATTAGGGTCAGAGGTTGGGTTGGGGTTGGGAGTAGGGTTAGATTTGAGGTTGGGGTTTGTAACTCAGTTCAGGGTTAGCGAGAGTGATAAAAAGCCATGACTTTTCTCGTATACCTTCGAGGCAGGTGGTGGAGAAGAAGGCAATGTTCTTGGTCTCCAGTGGGTTTTCGTGAGTGAACTCGGGGTTTCTGGACTGGGGCTCCGACTCTCCGGTCAGAGACGAGTTGTCCACCTGGTGGAGGAGATGGACACTGTGAGAGAGACATCACCGTGCGCAGTCTGGGCGAAAGGGTCCGGCTGCTCAAACCGTATGAAATGAGGTCTCTTATACAATACGATGAGACACCCTGCACACCATGTACTCATCACACAAACGAAGACTCAGGAATAGCTTTAAAATTACATAAAACCAGTGGTTGAAGAAAAGGGCTTGATACCAGGAGGTTCAAATCCAGGCTCAGCCACTGACTCGCTGTGTGTGACCCTGAGCGGCTCACTTCGCCTCCTTGAGCTCCGCCCTTCGTAGGGGGAGTCCTACTGTAAGTGACTCTGCAGCAGCAGCAGCAGTTGTTAAGCATCTGACTAATAATAATAGCAATAATATTAATAATAATACCTTGAAGCCCTGTGCGGAGACGATGCGCACGTCCGCCGGCACGCGGTCCCCTCCCTTCATCTCCACCAGGTCCCCCACCACCAGCTGGTTGGCGTTGATGTTGAACTTCTGCCCATCCCGGAACACTGTCGCTTGCTGGTGAAACGTCACAAAACCCATGATTTTATATGAGCCAACTTCTGTGCGTGTAAAAAACCACAGACTCCCCTGACTGTGTGACTGTCCCCTGCGCACCACGCGGCTGTGCCTTTACCAGGGGAGACCCTCGGGGACCCCTGCGCTCCCCCGGCTGTGTGACTCTCCCTGCACACCACGCGGCCGTGCCTTTACCAGGGGAGACCCTCGGGGACCCCTGCGCTCCCCTGACTGTGCGACTCCCCCCTGCACACCACGCGGCCGTGCCTTTACCAGGGGAGACCCTCGGGGACCCCTGCGCTCCCCTGACTGTGCGACTCCCCCCTGCACACCACGCGGCCGTGCCTTTACCAGGGGAGACCCTCGGGGACCCCTGCGCTCCCCTGACTGTGCGACTCTCCCCTGCACACCACGCGGCCGTGCCTTTACCAGGGGAGACCCTCGGGGACCCTTGCGCTCCCCCGGCTGTGTGACTCTCCCTGCACACCACGCGGCCGTGCCTTTACCAGGGGAGACCCTCGGGGACCCCTGCGCTCCCCTGACTGTGTGACTCCCCCCTGCACACCACGCGGCCGTGCCTTTACCAGGGGAGACCCTCGGGGACCCTTGCGCTTCCCTGACTGTGCGACTCCCCCCTGCACACCATGTGGCCGTGCCTTTACCAGGGGAGACCCTCGGGGACCCCTGCGCTCCCCTGACTGTGCGACTCCCCCCTGCACACCACGCGGCCGTGCCTTTACCAGGGGAGACCCTCGGGGACCCCTGCACTCCCTTGACTGTGTGACTCCCTGCACACCATGCAGCCGTGCCTTTACCAGGGGAGACCCTCGGGGACCCCTGCGCTCCCCTGACTGTGCGACTCCCCCCTGCACACCACGCGGCCGTGCCTTTACCAGGGGACACCCTCAGGGGTCCCTGCGCTTCCCTGACTGTGATGTACCTGATCATAAGTGTGTTGTAATCTTGGGTCATTTCCAACTCTGAGGTTATATATTTTCTTCTCCCTGATATCTTTGTAACTAGGTACTTACCTGAGGGACAAGGTTTTTGAAACTGGCGATGATGTTTGTGCTTTTAAACTCCTGGTAGTAACCGAAGCAGCCAGTAACGACCACGACGGCGATCAGGACGATAGCCAAATATAACTGAGAGAGAGAGAGAGAGAGAGAGAGAGAGAGAGAGAGAGAGAGAGAGAGAGAGAGAGAAAGGGTTAAAAGCTTTTCATACTATTTTAGTATTTATTCTTTCTCTCTCTGGCGATCTGTTTTTTTCCATTTAACAAGAAGAAATCTTTGTCTTGTTAAGACCCAAGAATGGATAGTCTAGCATTAATGCATGCATGTTTGTATGTACGAATGGAAAGTATGCAATATGTATACAGGCGTGCATGTATTAAGACTGATGTTTCTTAATTTATTTGAAAAAAAAAACATGACTGATTACAACTGTATGCAAAGTATACATGTATATGGATGTATGCATGTTTGTGTTCTTATGAATGTGTATGTATGCACTGTGTGTGTGTGTGTGTGTGTGTGTGTAAATATTTGTTTCTTCAGCCTTACATCATCATAGCTGGTGAGGTTTCCTTGTCCCATCAGGATCCCGAAAGCGATGAAGCAGATGACAGCGGCCACCCACATGAGACACTGCAGCCCTCCTGCCAGCTGCCGGGCGAACTTGATGTATTCCGGGGTCCCCTTGGGCGGCTTCAGCTCGTTGCAGCCGTCTCGTTCCAGGACCTGGGCAGCCATGGTGGAAGTCATACCCTATGGGAGAGAGGGGGCGTGGCAGTGAAGTTACAGGCAGTTCTTCGGGTGTGTCTCGGCAGTATGCGATTGCCGGCCCAGCTGTATTAAATTTATTGATCCACCGGGCTTGTAGAGATTTTTCGAAAGTTGTCGCTGCGTCCCCAGAGTGTGTGCGGTTGTAATCTGTTTTGTTGTTATATACTGTGGGACTACAATCCCCAGAATGCATTCCACATCGCGTAGCATAACCTGAGTCATGCAGACTCATGCAGTACCGCTGTAACCCCACCCCCTCCCCATCCTTACCTCTATCCTGCCCCCCAATTCTCTGTGGACCCACACTTTGTTTTCTGCATTTCAACTATTGGTAACCCTAACCCTCACCCTCACCCTCGTTCTAATCCCAGCCATAACAAGCTCAGGTGTGTCTCATCGTCAAACTCACAGTGAAAGCAGGACTGGATCAAGCTGCTGCGCAGCGGGAGTCTTACTGTATTGTTCTGCGCTCACTCACCTTGGTGACGCTGGTGGTGTATTTCATTTCGAGCTCCTCAAAGGACAGCTGATGGTCGTCCTGCAGGAGAGAAGAGGAGGCGCCAGCGACAATGAGCCGTTTTTATTGACAGTTTAGCTGTGCTGTTATTCGTTTTAGCTTTCTTTTCTCTCTCTCTCTCTCTCTCTCTCTCTCTCTCTCTCTCTCTCTCTCTCTCTCTCTCTCTCTCTCTCTCTCTCTCAATCTCTCTCTCTCTCTGGAAAAACTTTTCCGCATGCAGTACATTGTAACCGTGTATACTAACATTGTAAGGATGTGTAAGCACGCATGGATTTACTATCTCCGCTGTAAATACTGTCATGAGAGACACGATGTTTTTTCATTTAGATATAATAGTTACGCAAAAACTACCAGGAAAAATGATTTTTTTTTTTTTCCTCGCATTTTAAAGCTGTCAAAGATAATATTTTCTCAATAAAGCTGGTGTAAAGGATGGAAAAGAAGCGATGGCAGTCTGAACGAATCAGAAACGCATTCACCAGCGACACAGCCCCGCAGCCGGGAAGGCGCTGTGTTCTGCGCTTCTTTCGGGGCGGCGCTCTGAACGCTCACTGAGGCGCACGGAGTTCTCAGGGTGACCGGCTTTGCGTTTAATGAACACGCTGGCTTTGCGGATTCTGCCGTGCATGCGGTGGCTGACCGCCTGCTTTAGCGCTGTTAACTCACGATATCGATCTCCTTTTTCATGTTCTCCATTCTCTCCTTCTTCTTCTCCTTTTTCTTCTTGATTTTGGCTCCCATCTCTCCGTTGCCGTCCCGCTCCATCTCCACGAACACCTCGTAGGAGTCCTGTCGGGGGGAAAAAACACGGGGGTGAGAATTATAGGGTCTAAAACAACGGGACCCCCAAACAGAGTTTTTTTAGAAATCCTGTATCCAAGCAATAGCAAACATTGATAATATTACTACTGTAGTTTTGACAACCAATTATAATTGCGCGTCTATTGCAGTGACGCATTGTATCCTGAATTATCAACTTGCTTGCTTATAAGCGACTTTGTATTTAATTGTTAGCTCATCCGATTTTTTGTTTATTAATGTTCTTTAGGAAACAAACAACAAAAAAAAAATATATATATTAATAGCAAAATGAAGGTCGATCTTGAACAAAATATGGATAAGGTAACATGCAAACATTTTTAGAAATGAAATATTTTATGAAGCGTTTTGAACCATTTCTGGTTTGAATTTTTTAAATGTACGTCCCAGTAGAGGTTTAATTTTTTGTACATTTTAATTTGGTCACATTTTAGTCTAGTTTAAGGACCCCCCCCCCCCCCCCCCCTTTTTTGGCATATTATCTGTTAACAACTACGTTAATAACATGGTTGTTTATATATAATATAGTATATATATATATATATATATATATATATATATATATATATATTATATATATATATTATATATATATATATAATAGTTATATATATTCACAGGTGACATATTTGCAATACATTTCATATATTTCATCAAATGTATGTATGTATGTCTTTACCATATATGTACACTTAGAAAAAAAAAAGTTTCTATCTGGAACCATTAAAGGTTATTTGCACCGCTATCATAGGAGAACCGTTTTTGGTTCTTCAAAGAACCTTTTAAATTGATTTCAAATGGTTTAAAAGAACCACCTGATAAGGTATAAGGTTCTTCAAAGAACCCTGACAACATTCAAAGAACCATTTAAGAATGGTATCACATATTTAAAGTGTACGGTAGTTTTGTATGAATAACCGTGACGTTTTGTGGTAAACTGTAAAATGAAATCGATTTTATCATCGTGTATTTTTTTTTTTTGGGGGGGGGGCTGTAAATCGTAAGGTCATTTATTGCAAAATGAAGACTATAATTCGAGTTCTACTTACGTTCTTCCCCATCTTGTCCCGTTACAAAGTATCCCGTGTAACCGCTTAAACCAGCTCTTCAGAGGACTGCTCTCCCGAGTGCTTCGCGCTATGAATCTTTCCAAACTGTCAGCCTCCCTCTCTCTCTCCAAACTCCAATCCCTCCCCAACCTCAGAACAACAATATCGCAAGTGTTAAAAGATTCGGCTTTTATACACCCCCCCCCCCCCCCTTCCAGCACACAAAGTCACACACTATACCTGGCCTTATTTTTTTCGATGTCAAAACTCCTTTGTGTACCCGTTAACTGATAGCGAGCCAGTGCAAAGCGGCGTGTTGTTCCCTCAGTGTTGTCATTGAGCAACCTTTAAATATGCGACCCGACACACAAAAAGGTCCTTCATTGTGTTTATCATATAATACTTATAACTAGTATTAGCGGCAGCATTATTTTTACAAGTTTGTTTTGCACCCCCGTCGGCTTGAATTAAAGGCTGTCGACTATATGTCTCACATCAGAAAGGATATAACCTTCAAATACAATCGAGTTCATGGTGTAATACGGGCCTCATCCAGGTAGTTATTTGTGTTGTTATATACAGTTAACAACTTGTAACTAATAACTTGTAACACAGGAAGTGAACGGAGAGAGGAAACTAGGTCCACTCACTCCCACCAAACCTGACGTGCAGGGGCGGCCTGGCTTCTGATCTTTGTTCCAACCCTGTTCTAAATTGTTTAATTGAACCAATTAAATCTCTGCTCAGAGCCTGAAGTCGCACATTATCTTATCTGATAAACCTGAAGTAAGTGACCTTCCAGGACTGTGCTTGACACATCATCTCTAGCAGTACCGGGTAGCCTCTTCAGTCACTGTGTGTATAATTGGACAGTGTTAAGTTTCCCATATGTATCTATTTTATAATGCACTAGCTGAAATTCAACATTTCAATATTTCACGCATGACAAATTGGGGAACTGTAGCCTTAAGGTTTCCTGTAAGTTCCCGATCTCGGGTGTCGCACAGTGCGCTCGGAACCCTTTCCCTTTTTTTAAGTTTATTGTTTTTTGTTTAATTTTTAGTTTTTTGCAATTTTTTTTTTTTAAATGTGTTCTTTTTATTTATTTATTGGTTTTGTGGGTTTCTTTAATTTGAGATACGTGGCTGTTGTAGTGATCCAGCAACTAAAAAAAGTACAACATTTTGGATCCAAACACAGCCCTCGACCTTCCCCTGGATGAAAGATGAGGCCGTGCAGAGTTTAGATGCACTGGCTCCTGCGGGGTCCGAATGCGTAAAGGAACAGAGAGGCAAGCTTTCTTCTTTATATATATTGCAACCCCCCCTTAATCCCACCCCACGCTCCCTAAACCAGCCAATCACAGCCTCGCTCCCCAGACCATTATCCAATCACAGACTTCCATGACATGCACCCCTGGCGTGAATGACTCCAGGGCGCACCTTCAGGAGTCCTATGCAAATAAGCGCAAGGATTTAAAGCGCCTATCTTCAGTGCCTGCCTGCCTGCGCGCCGCATTATCTTATCAAACAGCGAGAACAAATCCGCGCGTCTCACTCTTGCGCACTTATGGTGTCACAAGCGGAACGGCCGCCTCGGCGTGTCAGAGAGCTCCTCTGACATCACAAAGACCTCTGTGTGTTTGTATTGCAGAAAGAAATGCTTATTACCCGCCTCCGCAATTGAAGCACATGAAGGTTGATCGGGTCTTTTAAATGTAGATCTGCACTGTTTTTCAGCATACCCCTACAAGTCTGACAGACTATATCTGTATGTGCTACACGAGGCATAGTAATAAGACTCCTATTGCACAGCAGTGTTCACCCAGTCCAGGTTTTACTACTAGCTTAATTAGCCACAGTGTGATCCAGGAATGGATAAAACTGCTGCGCAACTGGAGTTTTATTTTGATCGCTGCTTTGTAACTGCAGTTTACTATTACTAGACTGGACTGGACTGGAATTACATTGTAACTGCAGTTTAATATCACTAGACTGGACTGGAATTACATTGTAACTGCAGTTTAATATCACTAGACTGGTAACTGGAATTACATTGTAACTGCAGTTTAATATCACTAGACTGGACTGGAATTACATTGTAACTGCAGTTTAATATCACTAGACTGGACTGGAATTACATTGTAACTGCAGTTTAATATCACTAGACTGGACTGGAATTACATTGTAACTGCAGTTTAATATCACTAGACTGGACTGGAATTACATTGTAACTGCAGTTTAATATCACTAGACTGGACTGGAATTACATTGTAACTGCAGTTTAATATCACTAGACTGGACTGGAATTACATTGTAACTGCAGTTTAATATCACTAGACTGGACTGGAATTACATTGTAACTGCAGTTTAATATCACTAGACTGGACTGGAATTACATTGTAACTGCAGTTTAATATCACTGGACTGGACTGGAATTACATTGTAACTGCAGTTTAATATCACTAGACTGGACTGGAATTACATTGTAACTGCAGTTTAATATCACTGGACTGGACTGGAATTACATTGTAACTGCAGTTTAATATCACTAGACTGGGCTGGAATTACATTGTAACTGCAGTTTAATATCACTAGACTGGACTGGAATTACATTGTAACTGCAGTTTAATATCACTGGACTGGACTGGAATTACATTGTAACTGCAGTTTAATATCACTAGACTGGACTGGAATTACATTGTAACTGCAGTTTAATATCACTGGACTGGACTGGAATTACATTGTAACTGCAGTTTAATATCACTAGACTGGACTGGAATTACATTGTAACTGCAGTTTAATATCACTAGACTGGACTGGAATTACATTGTAACTGCAGTTTAATATCACTGGACTGGGCTGGAATTACATTGTAACTGCAGTTTAATATCACTAGACTGGACTGGAATTACATTGTAACTGCAGTTTAATATCACTGGACTGGACTGGAATTACATTGTAACTGCAGTTTAATATCACTGGACTGGGCTGGAATTACATTGTAACTGCAGTTTAATATCACTGGACTGGACTGGAATTACATTGTAACTGCAGTTTAATATCACTAGACTGGACTGGAATTACATTGTAACTGCAGTTTAATATCACTGGACTGGACTGGAATTACATTGTAACTGCAGTTTAATATCACTAGACTGGACTGGAATTACATTGTAACTGCAGTTTAATATCACTGCAGACTGGACTGGAATTACATTGTAACTGCAGTTTAATATCACTGGACTGGACTGGAATTACATTGTAACTGCAGTTTAATATCACTAGACTGGACTGGAATTACATTGTAACTGCAGTTTAATATCACTAGACTGGACTGGAATTACATTGTAACTGCAGTTTAATATCACTAGACTGGACTGAACTGGAATTACATTGTAACTGCAGTTTAATATCACTAGACAGGACTGAACCGAAATTACACTGTAACTGCAAAAGACATGGTGAGGGCTGTTAATCAATACAGTCATTACTGGGCAAGAGGATCGTCATGACGATCAATCAATCAGTCTTTCAATTTTATTTTTATGTAGCGCTTTTCCTGTAGAACGCTGGTTCAAGTTCATCCCAGAAGTGCTCAGCTGCATTGAGATCCAGGGATTGCGGTGGCTGTCCTCTGCCTTACACCTGAACCCATTACCCGCCCTGGCACGGTAATTGCCTTGAAACTACCACCGCGGTATCAAACTGTTGAGTAAACTTGATCCGTCAAAATGCTGGTATAGACTACGTCATCCCTGACCTTCACAACTGGAAACTGGAGAGAAAAAAGGTGTAAAATAACTGGGCACACTAAATAATAATAATAATAATAATAATAATAATAATAATAATAATAATAATATAATTTTTGGGGCCCTCTGTCTTTAATAAATAAACACCTGCGTTTCAAGTTTGAGAAATATTATTGATACAAAAGCAAACATTGCTAAGCTTTTGAAATTCTTCAAGGTCGATTTCTAACGACAAACAGACTTCATTCTCTTATCGCCACACGCTCGCCCAAATCGATGTTGCGAGCGGGTTTCGAACACTCCAGCACCCCTGAGGTACGCACTGAGGGGGGGGGAGGGGGGGGGGGGGGGGGGCGGGGGGGGTGTAGAAACAGAAACTTATCGGTTGAAAAAGCTGGACCTTATCAGCAAATGAAGTGATAAACTTCGAGCCTGCTATTTGTTATCTGAACTTGAAAAAGAAAAGCGCAAATGTTCCAAGAAACTTTTAGAATGGGGACGGCATCTTATTTTAAAGGTTATCAGCTAAGATGACGTGAGCCTTGCCAGCAGTTCAAACAGAAGAGGTTGCGCGTTGAAAAAAAAAAAAAAAAAAAAAAGCCGTGACTCCCGTGAGAATTAGAAACTGTCTCAGGTGGAGTCTTAAAAACTCACAGTCCTCGTTAAAAAAATTAAAAAAAAAATACAAACCGTGAGCCACCTCCCATTGCGCTGCAATATACTCGGCCGCGTGTTTGAAAGTGGTGCTGAAAAGCAGAGGGTGACGTTATCAAAACTTGCGGTAATGTGTCAGTCCTTCGTTAGTTTCTTTAAAAAAAAAAAAAATCTTTTCAAAATCTTTTCACTTTCTGACATTACACGGGTCAAGTTTTAGTACTCGTATCGCATTCTGACGACCTACCACTTTCTAACACCACACTGGGACTTGTTTTTGCTTCCATATTCTACAGTATAAATGCGCAAGGATACCAAAAACTACTCCAATAAACCTTTTATCCTTATGCGTTTGCTGCTCACTTTGTTTTTGGCACTGTAGACATCAGGGCTGTCCGGTATGTGTGTGTGTGTGTGTGTGTGTGCGTGTGTGTGCGTGAATTAAATGAACCCAGGAAAGGTTAAAGTTAGAGCCTTGATTTTAAATACCCATTTTCCACGCGAGAACGTGGATAGAATGGCTGTGGGCAGTGAAGGTGACCCGGTGGCTGTTTTCTGCAGTTGTTGTTCTACGGTTTGCCCACCAGGTGGCTCCATAACCACACGATCCTATCAAAGGCAATCAGTGTATTAGAAGCTTTGACTTCCCTGCTATCTGGCCAGCTTCCTGGCAGCCGCGCATTGCAAGAAATGCAATTAGGACATTCACCCTGGACTGATTGCTCAGACGCTGCAGAACGGGGAGCGAGGCCGTAGTGAGCTGGCTGATCTCAGCCCCGATCCCTGCCTCTCTCCTGCGCAGCCAGGCTTTGCAGAATTGCCAACTGCGCTTCCCGCTGAGCCTTCATAAGGGCCAGGGTACCGACGGTAGCAGAGACCCCCAGGACTCCCTGAATCAGGAGACCCGGGGCAGTTAGCAGGAAACACCTTCAGAAAGAGACACAATTATTTTTACTTTTTATATATATTTTTTCTCAAGTGGCACAGTGCACCGCACACTGGGGTGTCTGTTGACAAAACGTTTGATTCACGATCTCATTCAAACACGGATACCGGCCTGTACTGGGAGTTCCACAACACAAGCGGACTGTTTGTTTGTTTATTTATTTCTTTTTTTAAAGCTGCGTTCTGGTGATCTCCTGATCAAGGAGTCTGTCGACTTCTTATTTGACTCAGTCCTCCTGAAGTGATATTAAATTGTTTTACAGAATGCGTGCCACATCCTGTCCTTTGTGCTTCCAGATCACAAGGGGCTGGGGGATTCCGGCGACATCAATAATAATAATAATAATAATAATAATAATAATAATAATAATAATAATAACAATATGCTTAGCTTCTATAATAACCAGCACTAACCCCCAGATAAACACTAGCATGGATTTCATTGCAGATTTTCAGTGAAGTGGCTGGAAATGATGCAAACGTCATGAAGTGGCGACTGACTGCCTGGCAGATGAAGACACTGCCAGGCTTTGCAAAAATCAACTAAATAACTGAACCATGCAAAGGATTTCGTCCCCACTGAGGCGCCACTGCTCTCCCACCTCCTCCCTTTTCCTGAGCCCCAACACTGGAAGCAGAACAGGGTGTCCCAGGCCTGGCCCAGGGACCCCCTGTGTCTGTGTCTCAATCACCGAACCCTCAATTGAACTCATTAGCTTAATTAGGGCTTTTTAATTCGTTGTTCTCAGCTCTTAAAAAGCTGCATTTTTTCAAGTGCCCTTATTATTAACAAAACCGTGCGTTTACGTAGTGGATATTGAGTAAACGCCTGTGTGCATTACAATGTGATTCTGCGTCGCTGCAATGTGCTTTAATGTGGAAATCTTTCTGCATGATATATGTAAGTACAGAATTGTATCAGAAAGGGGGTTAGGGTTATAGCTTGCAAAAATGATTTGCACATAATAGAGAATTAAAAAAGGACCAAAAAGAAAGTACGCAGAAAGAGTACACAGAACTGCAAACGCAAGTCAAAAAGGAAGTTAGAAAGGCCAAGAGAGAAATAGAAATGAACATTGCTAAGGGAGCTAAAACCAATTCCAAAATGTTTTTCCAATATTACAACAGCAAGCGAACATTCAGAGAGGAGATTAAATGTTTAAGAGATACAAATGGCAAAATCATAGATGAAGAAAAAAAATAGCAAATATATTAAATGATTACTTTTCACAAGTTTTTACAAAGGAAGATACTGACAACATGCCCCACATGTCATCCAGTTCCTATCCAGTTTTAAATAAATTTAGCATAACTGAGGCAGAAGTGTTAAAGGGACTAGGAGCTCTTAAAATAAACAAATCCCCTGGGCCGGATGAGATCCTCCCAGTAGTACTCAAAGAAATGAAAGAAGTAATTTACAAACCGCTAACCAAGATCATGCAGCAGTCTCTTAACACAGGGGTGGTACCGACAGACTGGAAAATTGCAAACGTAATACCAATCCACAAAAAGGGAAACAAAACTGAACCAGGTAACTACAGACCAGTAAGCCTGACTTCTATTATATGCAAACTTATGGAAACTATAATAAGATCCAAAATGGAAAATTACTTATATGGTAACAGGGTCCTGGGAGACAGTCAACATGGTTTTAGGAAAGGGAGATCGTGTCTAACTAACTTGCTTAATTTTTTTGAGGATGCAACATCGATAATGGATAATTGCAAAGCATATGACATGGTTTATTTAGATTTCCAGAAAGCTTTTGACAAAGTCCCGCACAAAAGATTAATTCTCAAACTGAACGCAGTTGGGATTCAAGGAAACACATGTACATGGATTAGGGAGTGGTTAACATGTAGAAAACAGAAAGTACTGATTAGAGGAGAAACCTCAGAATGGAGTGTGGTAACCAGTGGAGTACCACAGGGATCAGTATTAGGTCCTCTGCTATTCCAAATCTACATTAATGATTTAGATTCTGGTATAGTAAACAAACTTGTTAAATTTGCAGACGACACAAAAGTAGGAGGAGTGGCAAACACTGTTGCAGCAGCAAAGGTCATTCAAAATGATCTAGACAAGATTCAGAACTGGGCAGACACATGGCAAATGACATTTAATAGAGAAAAGTGTAAGGTACTGCACGCAGGAAATAAAAATGTACATTATAAATATCACATGGGAGATACTGAAATTGGAGAAGGAATCTATGAAAAAGACTTAGGAGTTTTTGTTGACTCAGAAATGTCTTCATCTAGACAATGTGGGGAAGCTATAAAAAAGGCTAACAAGATGCTCGGATACATTGTGAAAAGTGTTGAATTTAAATCAAGGGAAGTAATGTTAAAACTGTACAATGCACTAGTAAGACCTCATCTTGAATATTGTGTGCAGTTCTGGTCACCTCGCTATAAAAAAGATATTGCTGCTCTAGAAAGAGTGCAAAGAAGAGCGACCAGAATTATTCCGGGCTTAAAAGGCATGTCATATGCAGACAGGCTAAAAGAATTGAATCTGTTCAGTCTTGAACAAAGAAGACTACGTGGCGACCTAATTCAAGCATTCAAAATTCTAAAAAGTATTGACAGTGTCGACCCAAGGGACTTTTTCAGCCTGAAAAAAGAAACAAGGATCAGGGGTCACAAATGGAGATTAGACAAAGGGGCATTCAGAACAGAAAATAGGAGGCACTTTTTTACACAGAGAATTGTGAGGGTCTGGAATCAACTCCCCAGTAATGTTGTTGAAGCTGACACCCTGGGATCCTTCAAGAAGCTGCTTGATGAGATTTTGGGATCAATAAGCTACTAACAACCAAACGAGCAAGATGGGCCGAATGGCCTCCTCTTGTTTGTAAACTTTCTTATGTTCTTATGTTCTTATGTTCTTCTTACATTGCGACGATGCATAATCACATTGGAATGACGTGCCTATGTATTTATTAATTAACCACTTATGCAAAGTGATTCGAGACACTACAGTAGGATGTGCAGGAACTTATAATATTTACCTTTAATCATCCAGCTAAGCAACCGCCTTTCCTAATACCACTTTCACAAATGACTGTGCATTCCCAGCCGCTTTCCACAATAAACAATGCAGCCAGCCAAGTCCTGTGCCTGGGGCTACCAAAGGGGCTTTGCAAGCTGTGCTAGAAAATGTGTTGTCAACATTCACATACAGGGGCTCTCAAAAGTATTCACCCTCATTTGACTTTTCCACATTTTATTGTGTTACAACATGGAATCAAAATGAAAGCTAGTGAAGATAGAGGGCAAAATGGATGCAGAAGAGTACAGAGAAATCCTGTTGAAGTCCGTAAGAGACCTGGGATTTGGCAGAAGATTCATCTTCCAGCAGGACAATGACCCCAAACGTACAGCCAAAGCCACACTGGAGTGGATTAAAAACAATAAGGTCAATGTCCTGGAGTGGCCCAGTCAAAGCCCGGACCTCAATCGAATATGTGGAAAGAGTTGAAAATCGCTGTTCACCAAAGGTCCCCATCCAACTTGAAGGAGCTTGAGCAATTTTGCAAAGAAGAACGGGCAAAAATTGTAGAGTCCAGATGTGCAAAGCTGGTAGAGACACATTATAGACTTTTTTTTGCGTTGCTTGCACACGTGTGCAGCATAGTGCGTTACAAAGCAACTTGGAATGGATGTGCGGGTAATTCAAATCAGCGGGAATGAACTGGGAGCTGAATTCCCGTGGGATGCAGCTGGGAATGCGTTGGGAATTTAAAATAATTAACCCGTTTAAGACCCTCGGTTTAATTCCATTGAACCAAATGCGTCGGTTTTGTGGTAGCTT
>NC_054557.1:19064603-19094603 GCF_017654505.1 Polyodon spathula | reverse complement strand
ATTACAGCTGCATCATTAAGCGGAGATAAACATTTTGCATTCTGGTAGGAACAGGTTTCTGTTGAAGCTGCAAGCACACAACATAGGGATTAATACATCTGAAGACGTGTGCTCGATGACGCACAGTACAGACTGAAGTTGAGCCATTCAGCATTTAACCTTGCCCTTAAAGGCACAGACATTAGGCTTGATTTATGAAAACGAAATTGTTATTAACGACCAAAAAATAATAAATAAATAAATAAATAAATAAATAAATAATAATAATAATAATAATAATAATAATAATAATAATAATAATAATAATAATAATAATAATAATAATAATTCAGGACAGCAAAAAACACACCCAGTTAACAAACTAGAAATAAAGTCAGGCTTTGTTTTAAGTCGTGTGTGTGATTTAGAAGAGGATTGGAACGAAAACCAGGGGCTGAAGGAACAACTTTGGAGACCCCTGGTCTAAAGCAGGATGTTCCAGTACTTCTGGGGGCTGGTTGGTAGCGTCACTAGTATTGCAATTGTATTGTTATTGAAATAACGTGGATGTCTTAATGCACAAGTCAAAACATTAGGCTACATTTTTTTTCTATATTTATTAAAAATGGTATTTTTCTCACACTAGTATTTGTATGCATAAGAAACATGCGTGGCTTCCAATGACGTGACTAGAGCTACAAATTAATTCCAGTAAGTCTTACCTAATACTAGCTCATATGCATCTCCGGTATTTAGATCAACAAATTATATTGGCATATTTTTAAATGGCTTTTCAAAACTATTGGCTAATTTACCGGTTGCTCCTTGTGATGCTTAGTGACCACAGTAAATTTTGTGTGGTCATTTGGATGTTCTCCCTTGGTTTTCCATGATTATACTATGCATTTAGCATAGTTTTACTAGCTTTTTAAAATAAGCTTTACCAGACCTCTCTGTGCTTTACAATGCTTCGCTATGCTTTACCAGACCCCTCTGTGCTTTACAATGCCTGCCTATGCTTTACCATACCCCTCTGTGCTTTACAATGCTTCCCTATGCTTTACCAGACCTCTCTGTGCTTTACAGTGCTTTATTATACTTTGCTATGCTTTTACTATAAACTTTTATAAGGGTCAGTTTACCGTGCTTTCACTTTGCTATGCTTTGTCTATGGTAAACTTTTATAGGTGTTTCTAAGTTCCCAGTTCCACTTCAAGAGACCACACAACGGAAGGCAGAGGCACGGGATGGAACATCGAGCCAAAGCCAATGGGAGCTGGAATTCTTTAAAAAAGATTCCGAGCCTAAAGTTTAGAATGAAATAGAATAGCCAAGGAGCGATCTGTGTATTTGGTTTATTAAAAGAATAAAACATACCAATAATAATAATAATAATAATATAATAATAATAATAATAATAATAATAATAATAATAATTATAATAATAATTATAATAAAAACAGAAAAATCAAATACCGTCGCGTCTTTTGCAATGGAAAATGCAAGCGATGCTTGTTAGGTACTATGTTATTTACTGTAAAGATTGGGTTCTTACATATTTGTAACACCAAAGCGTCATAGATGCAAGTTACATTACAACGATATGCATAATTACAATAAGGACAATAACAGTGACGATCCATTCGTTTGGCAAGTGCACAGATGGTTTCTCTAAAAGCGATTATCCGGCAGTTTCAGCGCAGTGACGCGGCGAACGCCACGTAAGCGATCCACAGGATAAGGATGGCAATGCCGATGCCCAAGCCGGTGTGGTTCAGGTTCCGGGCTAGTCTGGAGTTCTTTTTGGCCAGTTCTGCATTTCCCATATTATTGGCATCTCGAGTCTAAAAAGATAAAAAAAAGAAAAAGATTTAAAAAATCATCCTTTCCGTACTCAGTACCCTGGTAACCCAGTGTCTCCTCTTTAAAACGTACGGAATACCTGAATATCTCTCAAGCAGAACAGCCCCCGGGAAATGTTCTCCTTTTTCGATAGGAAAGCAGCACAGCTGGGAACGGGGAGTTTGTTATCGGATAGCTTCACTCGGACCACTTGCTCTCTAAATATATTGGCATCCCTGAATAGATTAGGGCCCCTTTTTTAGAAAAAGGCTCAGGGTTGTAATGATCAATCCGACTCACGAGTTCAGTGATACCCTCAGTACGATTAATTTACTAAGAATGCTGAAGGAGTGCGCGGAACATTTGCTTTCTGTTACAAGTGTGGTCAAAGGTTTTGCGTCACCAATAATTTTAGAGTTAAGACATAACGCTAAAAAGAAACTACATGAACATAACTTTGATCTATTATTTTACATTGTGTGATCAAAGAAACTGCAATATGATATCGGAAAAGTCTACCGGAACCATAATAGCAGTGCAGTATTTCATGTTAGATTATGAAATGTCACATTTTTCAATTGCTGTCAAATTTTCCATTAAGTAGATGCGTTATGAAAAATATCCAACCCCCCCCCCCCCCCAAAAAAAAAAAACTTCAACATATCATATTACATTCTTACAGCATATTACAGCTGCCAGGAAAGGCCAGCAGCAGCGGCAGCAGGGAGAGGACTGTTCTCTGAGTGTGGATTCTTGGCACAAACAACAACTGAATGAAGAGCTGCAAAATTACACACCACCCACTCAGTTTGAAATTCAATTAATGGGTAGTGGTGCATTACATGGTATTGGGCTGGCACGAAGTCACTGGGCGTGCGTCCAAACTGGTTGCTGCTTGAATTAATATCAAAAAGACAAAATGCGCTTTTGTGCCTCTCTGTTAAGTGCATTGTGTCTCACCACCATCCCCAGATGTGAAAAAAAAAACCCAGAATTTGAGGAATAAGAACCCCGAATGACTGCAAATATCATTAACCCTTTCAGTGCCGCCAGCCTGCCCATTCTGAGTGGTTTGCACGCGTGCGCAACACATTTCCAAAAACTGTTAGAAAATACCCTCCAAAATAATAATAAAAAAAACCTCAAATCTATTTCTCTCGAGGCTTCAAAAAATAAAATAATAATAAAAAAATGCATTCTAAATACACTGTTTACATTTTAACATTCTGGCTATTTTTTTACTCTGCTGATTTATATCCTCAAATTAACGCCAACAAACGCATCACTCACCCAGAAAGAAATAAACAAGGAGACAGGACGCAGGTCTCATGTATGTAGTTTTGAACAGAAATCCATTTAGCAAACACGCACTGTACTGTTACGTGTTTGTAAACATTCTCCGTTTGCAAGCCCCGATCGATTTCCAATAGTCATGTGTTTTATGAAGAGCGATAGATAACTGTCCCCCAGCCCCCTTCGGGGCCGTCTGTCCTAGCACGAACCAATCAGCTGCTTTCCCCTAGATTGACATGCTTGCCAGCCATTCAGATGCCGCAGACATGACGTGAGCTGGAATTTGGCTTTCTGTAAAACAGTAGCACGCTTTGTGATAAAGGGGACTGTTTTGGAAACGCTGCATTGCTACAGAGCTGCATTGCGTCTTGTGTGACTCATTCCGAGACAGTGGAGGCAATCCAAAATGAGTTGTCTGTGTCTGTGTTTTATTGAACCACGTGTCCCTGCCCCGCTCAGCCCAGGTTAGCCCTACTAGGGCAGACTTTGATACGGTGAGAAGGGCAGGAATATGTCTTTCCCGAGCGATGGTTAAGAATCGTGTTTCGTTCTAATTTAATCTAACCCTAATCTCACATGTTTCTCCTCAAAACATGATCGGAGAAACAGAAAAAGAAACTAAATCAGACGTATTTCAAACGTATTCCGCAATATAGCGACAGGCATGTCTGAAGAAATTCATCTCTTCACTGTGCCCTGTGCTCATTGTACAGAACTATGACTGACACAGTGAATCAGCGAATCCCTTATAAAAACACGTCGCTGTAAATTTGCACTGTAATTTCTCACCAATCTACACGGCTCTTTAATTTAAACCCATGAAGAGTCACATTACTAGTTTGTAAACGCATTCACCTCGATGACAGGGTTGTTGTGACAGTTGACAGGCTGGTTTCATGTTCATCTGGGCGAGAGAACACAGCATGGTATGGAAGACCACTGGGTCAAAAAAAAAAAAAAAAAAAAAAGTACTAATTTGGCCAATCAGATCCATGTAAATGAAATGAGAACCAATTAAAGACATTAGTACGTGTAATAAATGATGCAATTAAAAGTCGACTTACATCTGCCGTTACCGCCCAGTTCGAGAGCAGTTTTGTAATATTGCACAGTCCACACACACACAAACACACTCACACACACACACACACACACACACACACACACACACACGCACACGCACACGCACACGCACACGCACATGGATAAAGGCTATATTTGCATCCTGAACCATTCGAAAAAAGAAAAAAAAATCCTCTAGAGGAAGATATACTTGAACTTTGACCCATTCAACACAGCACAGAAAAGTTCATTCATGATAAAAAAAATTAAAAAAAATGAGATAACGACACAGAACTTCTGTACAGCCCTGAAACACAACGCTTAAAAAAACAACCGTACCTCTGAACCTCGTCTTCTTTAATATTAGCATCACAAGGGAATCCATGAATTATAAAAAAAAAATAATAATAATAGATGGGCATCTTCAGTGAGTTACAGGAAAACAATTCCATCTCGGGTTTCTGTGGCAGTTTATCAATCAATTAATCAATCGATCAATCAATATTTATTTTATATAGCTCCTTTCATAGTGGACCACCGTCACAAATCGCTTTACAAGAGAGTGAGGAACAATGCAAATACATTCAATACAGTGAGATACAGGGCACAGCACATTCAATACAGTGAGATACAGGGCACAGCACATTCAATACAGTGAGATACAGGGCACAGCACATTCAATACAGTGAGATACAGGGCACAGCACATTCAATACAGTGAGATACAGGGCACAGCACATTCAATACAGTGAGATACAGGGCACAGCACATTCAATACAAGGCTAGGATGTGAACTGTAGACACTGTGGATGCGTGTGTCACGCAGAATCACACGAATAAGATGGAGTGAAAAACCTGAAATAGACAGCTTTGAAAACAAGAGACAGCAAGAGGGTCCTGAGAGAGGGTCTCAAGCGAGAGGCTGCGGGAAGGTCGTGCGCTAAAGCTGGGAGAGAGTTCCAGAGTCTAGTAATTTATGACATCACAGAAACCCTAGACTGTATCATTTTTCCTGTAACTCGCTGAAGCCCATCTGTTTAATAAAAACACGAAACACTACCCTTTGCACCGGTGGAAATATCTGCCGTTAAATCAAACGCGGTCCATCGTTCTTTCAACCGTTGACTTTAACGAGTTTCTTTAACCTTAGAATTCTGATCGTGCCGTTTTAAAAAAAAAAAAAAAAGCAGCATTTTCGGTATTCGGTTAGCGGGGAGTCGTTAAGAGACACATTTAGAAAAAGCGGTACTTACCGAAATGGAATAGATCAGAGCGGCGATGCCCAGTGGAAGGCAGCAGCACAGCATGGTGAAAATTGAGTACCCCAAATAGTCAGGCATGGGGTACTCTAGGGGGGCCCTTTGCAAGTAGATTGCGG
Source organism: Polyodon spathula (assembly GCF_017654505.1). NCBI lineage: Eukaryota > Metazoa > Chordata > Actinopteri > Acipenseriformes > Polyodontidae > Polyodon > Polyodon spathula. Next base: position 19,089,050 of record NC_054557.1, on the reverse strand, counting down.
GCTGCACAGTGACCGCCGGCCCCTGCCCCATGGGGTGTTGGCCCTGGGAGGACCCCTGTCCAGGGGGGTAGGCGACGTACTGCTGAGGCCCGGAGTAGCCCATCTGATACCCAACCACCTCGGGATCATGGTAAGCAGGAGGAGGATCGGCGTAATCTCTTTTTTCGGGGCACTCCCCCGGGTAGTTTGGATTTTGCTTGCTCATCTCTGAAAACGCGTTCCTCGCCTCGGCGATAGCTCGCTTGAGTCTGGCAATGTGGGCTTGCGTGCGCTCCGTCTAAAAATCTCTCTCTCTCTCTCTCTCTCTCTCTGTCTCTCTCTCTCTCCTCTCGCCTCTCTCTCTCTCTATAAGCCTATTGGTTGCTGCACTTATAAATGCTGCAGGGCTGGATTTGTTTGACAGTGAAGAGTATACTCTCCCGATTAATAGCGACTCGATCGAGGACTGGTGTTTAACACCATTGCGCTAGCGTAAATTGTGTGTGTGTGTGTGTGTGTGTGTGTGTGTGGGGTGGGGTGGGGGGGCGTATCCTGTAAGTCAGCTAGAGTATCCTGTAAGTTAGCTAGCAAATTAGCCGTTACATTCCTCTTTCTTTGGAAACGGCTACCTTTCCTCTGTAGTGTTTGGAAGGTTTGTGGTGACCGGTTCAAACAGGCAGGCGAAACACTTTCCCGAGAAAAACTATTTGAACCCCGAAAGAGAGCAAACCCCACATGATTTCCATTAGGTGAGAGTAGATGTTAAAACTTCATGCTGATTTGAACTCGACTCTAGCCAAGATAAGCGCCAACTAAGACGTAGCTTTGCAGTAAACTAATGGGATCCATCTGCATCTCCATCCATTTGCGTTTCCTTCCATCTGATGATGGAGATATCCTTCTGTCTGGTGTTGATTGCTGAAGCGTAATGCTGGCTCCGGGGATCAGCCACAGTGCGGTCAAAACAGCAACACACAGTAAGGTGACCACATGGCGGCTTAGGAAAACACACGTAACCCTTTCGTTCAGAGATCAGTGCGCTCACATACAGCTCGCTTGTAATAAACAGCGCCCAGCTCTATAATACTTTATTATATTTATAAATTCTAGCTTTAATAAAGAAAAGTCGCTTGTCAACATGTTGCGGTCTTTCTTCTGCTTGTTAAGCAAAAATGAAGCCTGGGACGATTTGAAAGCCAATTTAGTTGTTTCACAGAAAGAACCCGCGTAAATGAAATTAGTTTTACTAGTAGCACGTTTGTCAGTGTGTGGTAGGGATAGGGATCAATTGTACTCTTTAAAGCAGAGTCGAACAGTCGGGTAAAGCACGGGCAGCCGTGTGGCTATAGATGACAAATCGGGAGGCGTTTTAAAAACTTGCACATTGTACTGTCCAAAAAAAAAAAAAAAAAAAAAGGTCTTATTGAAGGTGCTTTGAAAGCCATAAGTTTTTCCTTTATTGGCATGGAAAATGACGCAGCAGTAACCTGTGGCTAGTCTTTGTAATGAAGCCAGTGAACTGAAAAGATAGAGGTAGGGCTGCCAATTACATGTTTTGGATTATTATTATTATTATTATTATTATTATTATTATTATTGTTGTTGTTGTTTTTGTTGTTGTTATTATTATTACATTCATTTTAAATTATCCCTTGTTCTGCGTGATTATTCTACCGGCCTGTGGATGACAAAGCCCAGCCCTGGAGATATCCTTTCTGCGCGTCTGGTAAGTGAGTGCACTGGGTTCAACGGCTGAACCTAACAGTGATTAATGGTCGTTTTATATAACGTTGATAGGTCTTTAGCACCATCTAGTGGGTGCTGTTGAGTATTGCCGTTCCAGAGAGAAGCAGCACTGTACCGCATTTCCTCGGAAACAGCGGAAACCTGTCTCCCAGCTTTGGCTCGTGATGCTCCGACCGTATCTCGCTTTAAATCAACTCTCAAAACCCACCTGTTCTCTCTTGCTTTCCATGCTCCTTAAGCCTGATATCTGCTATTAGCTGCTGCTACTATTTCACGTATTGATACTGTCATCTATTCTACACTTTCTACTGTATTGTACTGTTTCGTGCATTATGCACTTTCCACTGTATTCAGTGTACTATGCATTATGCTACTATCATGTATTCTGCACTTTCCACTGTATATCATGTATGGTGCATTTCTCTGTATTTAAAGTTATGGATTTTCTTGTTACTGCATCTTGAAAAGCGCTTTGTGATGGTGTTCCACTATGAAAGGCGCTATATAAAATAAACCTTTATGCACAATGTACGTAATGTGGAAATCGTTTTGCATGACATAACCCCGACTATTTAAAGTACTAATAATGCAATTCAAGAGACCGACACAATAATGATGCTTGAAAATGCTTTGTTTATTTGTAAACTGCGTCTCACTGGGAAAAGGCTTTTGAATGAATGCTGTTATCTAATTCCACCAGCAGGTGGAAGCGTTGGCCCATTCTCGCCACAAACTGGGTGACTTCGTCCCGCGCTAAAAACAAACAAATAAAAAAAAAAGCAGCCCCAGTTTTATGAATGAATGCATAGACGGATGAATCCCTGCACGTTTACCCGCAGGATCAGAAATCTCTCTTCTCTTCCTAGCCAGGCGTGTCTCCCTGGGAATCCGAGACTGCTGGAGCAGGTGGGGAATCTAGCTGTACTCCAGATACGCTGTAAATACCTGTTTCTTTGCATCATCAATGCTTGCTTAATCTTTAACTGCCAGTCTATTGCAGGGCACCACACACACACAGGGCAATTCATAATGACCAATCAACCCGAACAGCATGTGTTGCGCCCCCGAAAATAAATAATACAGCCTGACTATGCCACATTATGTTTAAAGAAAATAAGGAATTCTGTTCTATTATAATTACCTTCTACTTTTATTGACACAGGTTCGAATCATCAACAAAGGGGGGGCAGCAACTAGCCCACATCAAGGATCACAGACGAGAAGTAATATGCAATTCTTTATTAAAAACAGGTTATATTCAAAACGTGGCATTAGTATAGCACATCTCATTACTAACAAGAAAAGTCAAAGTAGCACAGTAAAATAATGTGCATGACCAGTCCTTATTCAAGTTAGAGTTTCGTTTTTGTAACAAACGCTCAGACGCTGTCTTTTCGTGCTTCACCGCTTATCTACACTTCGTTGCCTTTCACTGGAGGTCATATTCTCTGCGCAGCGCTCCCAAGATATTATCAAATATTTTCCTACCTGTTCCGGTGATGCTTCTCATCATTCAGCTTCTCCATTCGGCTGCAGGAGGTGCAGGGTTAGTCTTTCCTGCTCTTTCCAGCCTCCAGCCCAGCAACAGCACCGTCCAAACCGCAGCTTCATTTCTCAACTCGTCCACGTCTGTATTAGACAGACTGACCCTCCACTAAAACCTCTGAACCTCCTTCAACAGGACATCGATATTCCTGTCGTCAGCCTTTGCCTTGCCAAAGGTGACATCTCATCTCTCTGCCCTCATTTCTAGAATATGGGGCACAAAGGCGCCGTGCTTCCCCAGCAGCGGATTCATATGTTCGTTCCTTCCAGCTGCCAACTCAGCCCTCAGTTCCAGCTCTCCTTTTGCCTCTACTTTCAGTATCCAAGTTCAGTCAGTTGGTCCCATTTGCTTCCACAACCCCCATCCAGAATCCTCAGCTTCTCCAGATGCTTTTGACTGAATCCTACTCTCAGTAACCTCCTTCAGTCTGCTCAGCATTACATGTCTGCAGCCCTCCACCTTGTTCAAGAGCTCCTATTCTACAGCCTGCTCAGTGTCTTCAATCCTCTGAGCCCAGATTCGAATAATCATAGCCCTTCAATTAAAACTGGATCCTGGCTCTCATTGGCCGTGCTAGGGATTCTCTACAACTCCCTCCAGTCTCTCCATATCAGCATTCCGCCTGACCCTCTCTGGGATTCTTAAGAGCTTTCCTCCCTGCCTCACCTTCCTGTCTGTCTATATCAACATACATTTCCATTTGCTAATTTCCACTCTTCTGAAAAGCCGCTTCTCCCCCTACAAGGATTTACCCATGGAGATCAGCTGCCTCTCGGCCACCTTCCATGCTTACTCCATCACTTGGCTGCATACCTCAAGACGGAACAATTCAGCGTGGTCGGTCCACAAACCCGTCAAGTATCAAGTCCCCTATCCCCCTTTTTAAGGTATCTCCCCAGCAGGACCCCCACCCCCCCCACCCCCTCCTCAGACCATCTGTTCATTGATTCAACCATCTGTTCATCACTCCTATCATCACTCGACTCGTCTTCAGGCAGACCTCCCTCCATTCCTCCACCCTTGCCTCCGAGTAGGCCTCCTTCCTCTCCACCCTCGCCTCGTGAGTAGGCCTCCCTCCTCGACTCTGCCCTCAGTCAGCGACCACTTTCTGTATCCTTTCTTCGGTTGCTGGGTCCTTCGCCCCTGGGTTGTGTCGGCATCGCTGCCCTCAGTCAGCGACCACCTTCTATCCTAGCTTCCATGTCCAGCTTCGCTGGTCTGCTACTATAATTGGCCTCGCCTGCTCTTCTATCCTAGGTCCGGTCCTTTCTAGCCGGCGCTCTGTCCTACTTGCCGGTCCCTTCTGCTTCTTCTGCCCTATCCTTACACCCCCAGCTCATGCCCCATGAAATGAATATTTAAACAGGATCTTCTTTGCTAGCTAACAGTGTGTCTAGGCTCAGTTGTTGCCAGAACTGAGCGACAGTACGGTTAGGAACTCCCTCCAACCACACACTGTCAAGCAAATGGCTAAAAGGATAGGAAAATAAACACGCACAAAAAAACAAAAGTGAAATAATAACGTAAACAAACTCAAACAGCAAAACAAAAGAGAATACAATAGGGTGATACAAACAACTTCCACCTGGCTGTTACCAATTCCCACCGTTTTTATGTTTGTAGAGGTAATGTAAAGACCACAGTATTGCTTCTAATGCAAGATGTTACAATTGACCCCATAGCAGGGGGCAGTTGTAACATTGTGTTATTTTATTTAAGAAATAAACATGTATTTCAAAACTGGATATCTTTATTCAATAAGAATATATATATATATAAATCATTTTTAACAATTGTCATACATTCTAATTGAATTACTCAAAATTTACTGAAATATTGTCAATGTTTTTCTTTTGTAACAAGAACATTTTCAACATTTAGTTTGTATATACATTGAATCACTTCTATAACGTAGAGCTTTGTACTAGCTGAAAGCAGACCTTGAAAACTATACTTTGAAAACTGTGGCTTTTCAAAACAACTATTTCACTCTGACTCACAACTGTGATAGATAGACAGATAGATAGATAAACAAACAAACACTTGCCTCGGTCAGTGCAAGCTTTGTGGGCCCAAAACTTGCAGGACCAGCACTGAACCCTTGCTTCCTTGGGTCAGGATGAAGCATAATCTTCAAGCACACTATACAAATGTTCTCTTCCTCATCAGAAAGATCAAACTCTTCCTTTCTCTGGTGTTTTGTCTTTGCTGTTTTCTTTTTTTATTTGCCAAATCAATTTCTTTGTCTTCTGACCCAGAGTCTTCTTTTTTTCAGCTTCCATGGCTAATTTTACAGGTGTCAGTGAGAATTGATGTAACTTTCATTTATCTCCCTTTTGTTTTGACTTGCTTTGGGCCTGCTTTGGGGAACGGGCAGATGGTTACTGGAGAGAAAGCTTCCTCTTTTGTCTCCTTCCTCAGCTAACTTCTTTCTGGCCTTGCAAACTCTGTACAATGTTACACGGCAAATCTCAAATGATTTTGCCACAGCTCTCACTGACTTTCCCTCAGTGTTAACTTCATTGGATGCTTGCTCCAAGATGTGTAATGGCACACCCCTACTTGTCTTCCTCGGTCTAACTCTTTGTATACTGAAAGCAGAAAAAAAAGAGACACGTTTGTATTGCTGTCATGCAAAATCAACTAGAATTGACCTGTTTACAAAGTACTGACTGCTGCCAAATCAGCCGTCTACAACTGCAGCACAGAACCACAGGGTCCCCAGAGAGAAGTGGATTGTGAAGCATCTCAGCTGTCTTTCTGTTTGATATTTTTTTCCTTTTAAAAGCAGTTAGAAGGAGCCCCATATCGCAGTCTATCATTCTACCAAGTAATACAGCTGAATAGTCACATGCCTTTGTCTTCTGTAGGTTTTCATTTCATTACACTCAGTTGACATATCGGCCCCTGGTAACCCAATCCAGGCCTCACATTTTCTGTGTAAAGAAGCGTGTTCAGAATCTGTTATATAAGGGGAGTTGAGTAATACCAGAACAAAGTGCATGCAGATTCAATAGCTAGTTCCCCCACCCTGGCCCCACAGTCTTGAAGACTAATGAAAACATCTGTCAAACAATTGTGCTTTGTTTCATTTGGCAACCTATAAAAACCAAAGACGGTCAATTTGCATGGTCAAGTTTCACCAGGCTTATACTATATATTTACCATAGCTTAATATGCTTTAACAGACCTCTCTGTGCTTTACAATGCTTCCCTATGCTTTACCAGACCTCTCTGTGCTTTACAATGCTTCCCTATGCTTTACCAGACCTCTCTGTGCTTTACAATGCTTCCCTATGCTTTACCAGACCTCTCTGTGCTTTACAATGCTTCCCTATGCTTTACCAGACCTCTCTGTGCTTTACAATGCTCCCCTATGCTTTACCAGACGTCTCTGTGCTTTACAATGCTTCCCTGTGCTTTACCACACCTCTCTGTGCTTTACAATGCTTCCCTATGCTTTACCAGACCTCTCTGTGCTTTACAATGCTTCCCTATGCTTTACCATACCTCTCTGTGCTTTACAATGCTTCCCTATGCTTTACCATACCTCTCTGTGCTTTACAATGCTTCCCTATGCTTTACCAGACCTCTCTGTGCTTTACAATGCTTCCCTGTGCTTTAACAGACCTATCTGTGCTTTACAATGCTTCCCTATGCATTACCATACCTCTCTGTGCTTTACAATGCTTCCCTATGCTTTACCAGACCTCTCTGTGCTTTACAATGCTTCCCTGTGCTTTACAATGCTTCCCTGTGCTTTACCAGACCTCTCTGTGCTTTACAATGCTTCCCTGTGCTTTACAATGCTTCCCTGTGCTTTACCAGACCTCTCTGTGCTTTACAATGCTTCCCTGTGCTTTACCAGACCTCTCTCTGCTTTACAATGCTTTCCTATGCTTTACCACACCTCTCTGTGCTTTACAATGCTTCCCTGTGCTTTACCAGACCTCTCTGTGCTTTACAATGCTTCCCTATGCTTTACCAGACCTCTCTGTGCTTTACAATGCTTCCCTGTGCTTTACCAGACCTCTCTGTGCTTTACAATGCTTCCCTATGCTTTACCAGACCTCTCTGTGCTTTACAATGCTTCCCTATGCTTTACCATACCTCTCTGTGCTTTACAATGCTTCCCTATGCTTTACCATACCTCTCTGTGCTTTACAATGCTTCCCTATGCTTTACCAGACCTCTCTGTGCTTTACAATGCTTCCCTGTGCTTTACCAGACCTATCTGTGCTTTACAATGCTTCCCTATGCATTACCATACCTCTCTGTGCTTTACAATGCTTCCCTATGCTTTACCAGACCTCTCTGTGCTTTACAATGCTTCCCTGTGCTTTACAATGCTTCCCTGTGCTTTACCAGACCTCTCTGTGCTTTACAATGCTTCCCTGTGCTTTACAATGCTTCCCTGTGCTTTACCAGACCTCTCTGTGCTTTACAATGCTTCTGTGCTTTACCAGACCTCTCTGTGCTTTACAATGCTTCCCTATGCTTTACCAGACCTCTCTGTGCTTTACAATGCTTCCCTGTGCTTTACCAGACCTCTCTGTGCTTTACAATGCTTCCCTATGCTTTACCAGACCTCTCTGTGCTTTACAATGCTCCCCTGTGCTTTACCAGACCTCTCTGTGCTTTACAATGCTTCCCTGTGCTTTACCAGACCTCTCTGTGCTTTACAATGCTTCCCTGTGCTTTACCAGACCTCTCTGTGCTTTACAATGCTTCCCTATGCTTTACCAGACCTCTCTGTGCTTTACAATGCTTTACCAGACCTCTCTGTGCTTTACAATGCTTCCCTATGCTTTACCAGACCCCTCTGTGCTTTACAATGCTTCCCTATGCTTTACCAGACCTCTCTGTGCTTTACAATGCTTCCCTGTGCTTTACCAGACCTATCTGTACTTTACAATGCTTCCCTGTGCTTTACCATGCTTCCCTGTGCTTTACAATGCTTCTCTGTGCTTTACCATGCTTCCCTATGCTTTACCATGCTTCCCTATGCTTTACCATGCTTCCCTGTGCGTTACCATGTTTGTTACACTGTGCTGTGCTTTGAGACCCGACTTGATAATATTCTGGTAGGCGTACCACCGGCTCTCCTCACACACACACAGCGCGAAGCGACGCACAGTCAGCTGAAACGGTCTTTTCGTTGCGAGTGACATGTGTCGTTGCATTTTCTTATTCTTGCTCAGCACTTGTCATAAGAGCACATTGCCGTTTGTTTTCCTGTGGTACAATCCTAACGGGCGGAATACGTTTCTCAAACCTGCCCCGCTTTCCTGTCCCAAACGCAGAGGGGTATTGTAAAGCACTGAGAGCTCCGGTAAAGCGCAGGAAGAGTCTCATTGGCTATGTACGAAAGGGTGGGCGGGTAATGCGCAGATAACGCTGAAATGACACGGGTAAACCCAGAACAGTTTCGCCGAGCAATCTGATCACTTTTTAAATACGGAGTAGGCTGCGCCAATCCTGCCTCCACAGTACCAGTCCGACATGAACAACGAGGAGAAGAACCTGATCTACAAAGGAATCCCGCTGCCGAAAGAGGTGCACTCGGCTGAAAGCCTGAAATACGCCGAGGACTTTCAGGTTAGGGAGGACGATGTCTTCGTTGTAACCTACCCCAAATCAGGTGAGTTTATACATGCCTGTAAGGATTTATACCACTCTCTGTGCTTTACAATTCTTCACTGCGCTTTACCAGACCTCTCTGTGCTTTATAATGCTTCCGTGTGCTTTACCAGACCTCTCTGTTTATTAAATCGATTTTATTTTAAGGCAGATACTTCGCTCCAACTGCACAAAGCACATTCTTAGGTAACTTTTTTTTTTTTTCCAAAAGAGCCAAGTGGATGAAAATAATAAGAAAAACAGACGACACCATTCTGGAAACTAGTACTGAAACGCCGGGCGAAAGGAAAAACATAATTCAAAGTACAATACCTCTTGAGCCAGCTCTGTAATAAAATAAAATAAAATAAAATAACGACACTTCGCTAGGTGTGGAATTTCAATAAACCCCGCGTTTCTAAGTGTCTTGTATGTATTTGTATATTTGGCTGAGCTGAGTGGAGAGTGGAGGGTGGAGGGTGAGGCTGGAACTGAAGTTGCTGATTTTAAACTTGGCACATTGAGAAGTAAACACGCTTAGACAGGGTTTGATACTGGGGCTTGGGAGCCGTCAAACTGTCTGGCAGTTCTAGTTATTTTTTATTGTTGTATTTATTTTTCATTTTTGGGGTTTCACCCAAAGGTCAAAGGCCACAAAAACATCCAGGGGTAACTTGTTGGTTGTCCGTTTATGGAATCCTTGTGGGATTTGTCCGAACGAGTTTTCCCTATGCCTCGGTTGTTGTGGGGTCGGTTTGCCGGTCGACCCCGCTGATCTCCCCTTCTGTTTCTTTCCAGGTACCACGTGGATGCAAGAGATCATTCCCGTGATTCTGAGCGACGGGGACCTGACCCCGATACAGACCATGCCGAACTGGGAACGGATGCCCTGGCTCGAGGAGATGCCAGCCTTGCATTTGCTGGATGCCCGTCCATCCCCAAGAGGCATCGTCACCCACCTGCCATACCGGCTCATGTGCTCCTCTTTCAGACAATCGAAGGCCAAGGTATGTCACTCCTGCTGTAGGACGGAAATAATAATAGTCATTTAGCAGACATTTTTATCCACAGCAACTTGCAGAGACTATGGGGGGTGAACTCTGCATCATCAACAACTGCTGCTGCTGCTGCAGAGTCTCTTCCAATAGGACCTCGTTTGTTTTGCGTCTCGTCCGAAGGACGGAGCACAAGGAGGTTCAGTGACTTGCTGATGGTCACACACACACACATTGAGTCAGTGACTGAGCCGGGATTAGAACCGGGGACCTCTTCTTTAACCTTGTAACGTTTGTGTTTGTGGTCTGTTCGTCGCAAACGTTTGCTAATGGTGGCGAACACTTTAAAGAGACGGTTTAATGCGAACAAAACTGGCTACTGGATGGGAGAACATTTCTTTGACTCTCGGGGATGGAGAAGTTTTGTCAATGTGTGACAAAGCAAGAAGCAGAAAGAGTTCCATCACATTTGTTTACATTATATGTTATGTTTATAATACAATGTGAATTAAAAACAAATGTAAAATTGGTAAAATATATAAAATTAGTAAAATATATAGTCCTACGTATATTGCTGATGATAAATATTAACTAATTAGTCTAAAGTGCTCTAATATCTAATTTGTATTAGGGTCCAGCAAAACAAACAAAAAAATAATAACAAAGTTGGTGATGTAAGAACGTTTATGAATGCAAAATAAGCAAAACACTTATTTTAGTGGTGCTGCGCTTATTTTTAAATTCATAGACGTTCTTAAGGTCACCAACCTTGTCCGTTGCAGAATATGTACAGCACCTCTACAGCTGAGCCGTCGTTGTAGGTTTCACTATTAAATGATACGATTATTAAACTATTAAAGTTATATAAAGTTTCTCGTGTTTTATTAGGCTACTCAATATAAAACTGGAGCTGGAACTGGAGAGCCAATCCTGTCTGGGACGGGAGCAGCACTCTTCCAAATAGGGGTCACACAGTAAAAGAGAGCAGAAGAGATTGGATGGGGTGGTAGAAAAGAGGAGTCAGGTTTTCCTAATGAAATACGGGAGGTATCCTCTCGGCGTGTAACCTCGACTAGAGACAAACGGAACGGTGCCGAGAAATAGGAGAGAACTGGATTAGGGATCGTGGCTGAAGCTGACAGCTACCGGAGAGTCATATAACAGCGCAGGACTCAGTTGCCTGTTGATCAGTTCTGTGTTGGCAAATAACAACTGAGTTAGCTCTGAATCCCTGTCTCGCTTTGCTCATTTCGTAGATCGCTACAATATTTATTAGACGGATGCTTTTATAAGTGACGTTACTTTAAAAATTTCAACCGACTGAACAATACTAAGGTCGCTTGCATCCATAAATTCATCTAATATGACTAATGAAGCCATTAGTGCAGCTAAATCCCAAGTTGATCTAAGCGCCGTTTTTAAATGTTTGTATAATGTTCAGTAAACCGTTCAACTAGCCGAACACAGTTCACTGCGAGCGCTCACCCAGCTGAACGCAGCCAAGGTCTCCTGGAACCAGGTTTCAAGCCTCTGTTCCTAAGGAAGCAGCTTCGTGTTCACTCGGCTTTACTGCTGTTGCTCACCTTGGTTTTGATGCTGTGCTTGTTCTTCCAGGTCATCTATGTCACTCGGAACCCTAAGGATGTCCTGGTGTCTTCTTTCCACTTCCACAGCATGGCTACCTTCCTGGAGGATCCTGGCACCTTTGACGAATTCCTTGAAAAGTTCTTGGCTGGCAAACGTAAGCTCCGATGTAGGCAACGTGCTGGCAGTCTTACCAGGGAAGAGCGCAGTAAACACCCGCAATGAACTGGGTATTGCAGGAAAGCATTACAGTGACACCTAGTGGTCACACGCTGTAGTGTTCATTACGTTTTAAAATTTATTTTCAGCGTCCTCTGAGGGGACCAGGTGGCGAAAGGTGGTTGTTGTATTTCTGGCTGTTTTTATAATAGCCATTCGACAGGGGTTTGTTTTGTGTTGCCAGTGCTTTTCGGGAAGTGGTGCGACCATGTGAGAGGCTGGAGGAGCTCGGAGCTGAAGGGACGTGTCCTGTATATCACCTACGAGGAGATGCTGGAGGTACAGAACCACTTTCCGCCATATTCTCAATGGTTTACGCGCTATTTGCGCGCTGGAAATAGCGCGTAAACTCAGTGAGAATAGGGCCCTTTGAGTCGAGAGCAGGACCAGCAAAGGCACATCTTAATAGTCGCACACATACAGATAGATCTAAGTAGATCATGCTCTGTGAAATAACAATACAATGGTAAAATAACCCAAAACAATCGGTCTACCTCGGAAAATTCGGTGTCTAAAATGATTCTTTCATGATCATGCAGACCTTTAGTGTATATCCCAAAAACATGCCTTAATTTTTTTATGGGCGTTGTATCTTACAGGATTGGATATGACAGTTCCCGTTGTGTATTAAATCGTGCCTTTTTGAATTTCTAGGACTTAAGGGGTGCCGTGGTGAAGTTTAGCCATTTTCTGGGGAAGCCTCTGAGTGAGGAGACTATTGACACGATTGTCGAGAAAGGGTGTTTCAAAAGCATGAAGAACAACACCATGTCGAACTACTCCTTGGTACCCGAGGGGGTCTTCCATAAGGGCAAGTCCGAGTTTTTAAGAAAAGGTGGGTCTTCTGATCACAAGCTGTGCTGAGGATTTTGATCCCTTCGATATGGGGATCCCCACATCAAAAGGGATCGCCTGTGGACTAGTACGAGTTTCTAATCCTCTCATATCCTAATGCAAGAGTCAGATTGCTTTAAATTAAAGAACAAACACTGAAACGTTCATTTATTTCCTTCTTTTAGATTTTTTTTGCTTTTCTTTTTAAATCAGGAGTTTCTGGGGACTGGAGAAACCACTTCACTGCCGCCAACGAAGAGCGTTTTAACTCCGTTTACCGGGAACAGATGAAGGATGCTGACTTGAAATTCCCCTGGGATGACAATTAAGCTGAACCCTCCTATTCAACTTTATATATCTATATCTATATCCATATCTCTCTCTCTCTCTCTCTCTCTCTCTCTCTCTCTCTCTCTCTCTCTCTCTCTCTCTCTCTCTCTCTCTCTCTCTCTCTCTCTCTATATATATATATATATATATATATATATATATATATATATATATATATATATATATATAAAATGGACATTTCTTTTCTGTTAAATCACACCTGCAATTAACCAAACACCCCCTAGATGGCACTCTACTTCCATAGCATGCTCTGGCTGTATCATCTTCCGTCCTAATAAGTTTACCCTTGTAAATTTGTGTAGCAAAATAATTTCAACTTTTATTTGCAACCACTTGAGCAAGTGGGCTTGCGCTCTCAGCACCTGTAAAAACAGATTTATTCCAATTGAACGGGATTAAGGGTGGAATAGATAGACAGCTACCCCGAGGAGTCACAAAATCCAGTGACGGGCTTGTAAACCAGCAGCGAGAATTTTGCAAATCACATGTAGGCAATCAACCAATCAAAGTGAAGTATCAATATGTGAATAGTGCAGGTTATAATCTGTGTGCAGAGGTCAGCATGCTGCAAAGAAGACAACACCTACAGCTTCGGCCAAACGCTTTCCATCACCTAGAACTTTAGGATTGAAAAAAAACAACAACAACAACAACAAAAAAAAAAAACGGAACATAAATGTAGATCTTTTATTTAATCAAAGAAACTACAAAATAATATCGCAAAAATTATGCTGTTGGAATGATCAAATATATTACACGTTCGACTTTGAATTTCACAAGGGGAAAAGGCTGTATTTCTCCTTAACCTTCTGCATGCAGTTTCTATCAATGTATTTACTCTGCCAGGACGATATTAATTCATTATTATTTAGTTCATATTATTATTATTATTCTTTTAAAGAAAACAGACAGGACTAGTATATTTAATTTAATGTTTTTTTGCTGTTAAACTTTCAACAGTTTATTGACCTTTCATCACCCTACGACTAACACTTGCAGATGAAGTAGAAAAAAAAAAAAAAAAAACACTTGAACTTAATTAACAAACTGCTTACCACAACTGGAACATTGCATATTTCTATACAGTTCAAATACAAGTAATTCATTTAGATCTATATCTTGAATCTTTAAACTTTCTGAAGCACTGTATTTTTCAACAGTGGCCTTCCAACGTGGTGAGGAAACGCAACTGAAAAAACAAAGCATGCAAACAAATTGCAACCACCGTCCAAAAAACTACACAAAAATAAAACACATATTTCAGTTGTTTTGAGTCATAGTGTATTACAGTTTTCTGTAGGAGGCACAATTTTCACTGAAAAACAGTGGCACACAAATTCAAGATTCAAATAAGGGGAGATCCTGCTGTTTTGACAATTGTAAACCACATAGGAGGACGGGGGAGCCACCAATTAGAATTATTTGCATGTATGTTTTTGTGCTACTTGCTGTCTTAACACTGGAAGGATGTTATGGCAAAAGATAATTGATTGTGTAAAGGAGATCAAGCAACTGAATAGCTGGGACAGCGAGCCAGGTCAGGGTTTTAAACTTCATCCAAATGCATTCTGGTACTTGTAGTCCATGCCTAGCTCACAGAAAGGAACAGAGGTACATGAAAACATTGGCATGTATATGAACCCAGAACCATATGGTCTCTGTCAATCCCTGTGTAGCAGGGACAACTGCTGTACAGCTCTGACTCGAAGTGTTGCATCACGCTATAGAATGAACTCATTTGGCTTCAAGTCGAAGGCAGCTTGCTGAATAATTAACACTGTAACATATCGAACTGCACACCACTGCTTTGTGGTTTTCCCTAATGAAAAACTGACATTTCAAAATTTAAAAATACTACTTTATTACTATTATTGCTTCCGGTTAGACGTTTCATGCATTTTACAAATCGAAATTATGTTCATATAGTTTCTTTTTTTTTTTCAGGGTTTCAATCTTAAAATTCTAGGTGATGCAAAACTTTTAGCTATAGCTATAGCTATGGACTGTACAGACTATGGTTACACTGCGCAATACTTTGTACAGTCCCTGCAGCTAGGAGATTAACTCGACCATTACCAGTATTAAGCGTTACATTCCCGCAGCTGCCTTGTGATCGCTGGCTTGTATCAGGAGACAGAGATGCAGACGCAAAGTGGAACTCTTCCTCACGCCATCCCTCTGGACTTCATCTCCCGAGCAAGCTGGCACAAAGCACACGGAGCACAGCAAGTGAACACCACCCAGTCGTTGCACACTGTTCCCTGAAACAGACACAATGACAAACATACCTGCCTGAGCGTGTCAAGTGTTATCAAGGCAAGCTTCACCCTTTACAGTGCGGACGGCCGTGTCTGGCAGGTGCCTCTATACTCTGATCTTGCATTGAAGAATGTCCTGACCAAGTTTCATTGTAATAACCACAGCTGTAGAGTTGACGCTGTTTGTTAGATTAGCTGCAATTGCACAAACGCTGCATTTTCCACTGACAGCTGGGGCCAGAAGTTTTGCAGTTTCCCCCTAAAGAACGAACTCATTTTACTTCATCAAGTCGAATGAAACCTGCGTTCACACATTCAACTGCATGGCGTTTGCTTTGTAGTTTAGCACTTAAATAGATAAAAAAGGACAAATCTGACATTTAGAAATCTAACATCAAATACTACTGGACGACTGTTATGGCTTCCAGTAGACTTTATTTGCGATACCATTTTGTAGTGACATGATGTTATATAAATTATGTTAACAGTTAGTTTTTTTTTTTTTAAATTATGTCTCAAACCTAAAATTATAGGAAATGCTGCTGTTTGCCTCACTGATATGTGGTGCCTCTCTCATCCCGGTGCGCATTGCCATCAGCGTCCCGCTCAGACAGGCAGCAGCAGGCACTCCCCAAACCTCTCGGCTACGTTACACGCCAGGATGCAGGGGCAGAAGGTGCCACACAGACCTACAAACAGCAACACAAACATGGTAGCTGAGCTGCAACGCGACAGAACTCTGCTTCTCTACAAATGGGCAGCTAACACAACAGTATTATTATTATCATTTAGTCATTTAATAGATTATTTTCTCAAAAGCGACTTACAGACTCGGGGATGAACTGTGCTTCATCAACAACTCCTGCTGCAGAGTCACTTCCAACAGGACCTCGTTTGTTTTATGTCTCATCCGAAGGTCGGAGGACAAGGAGGTGACGTGACTCGTTCAGGGTCACACACACAGTGAGTCAGTGGCTGTGCTGGGATTGAACTGGGAAGTTTACTATACTTGAATGGAATAAATTTTCAGACATTAACACTAGGGCCAAAGTGAATGCAGTAAATGTACTGAGAGATTAACACTAGGTAAAGCGTTTACTCAAGTCTACACTACAGTAGATAATCTTGGGAGCTGCAGTTAGACTTTTTTTTTGTCCTACCCTATCTTGACATGCTTACAGATTTTGATGTCATCCACGCAGTCGCACAGACCTGATGACCACAAGACATTATCCGGGGCAGCACTGTTGTTTACTGTGGCCTGCGGCTGGGCTCTGACTACCGCCTCCTCTATAACAGCCGGGGCTAGTGCTCCAAAACACAGACAACACACCAATACAGTCAAGAGAAAAACCCAAAACGAGCACTGAATATTCACCGTCTCACTGTCTGAAGCAGAATACTGCTTTATCCACGTTTAATATGAGCTATTCAGCAATTGGCCATTTAGTTAGCTGCATGGCAAAATCTCTATACAAATGCTTAGCTTTTATATATATATATATATATATATATATATATATATATATATATATATATTATATATATTCTTATGAAACTTATATTGTGGCTATTTACTGTTTTCATATTTAAAAATAATAATTTATACAATCTTGAATGGTTTTAATTTATTATAGGTGTAGCCTATCTGGAAAACATTATCCATTAATATGGATAATTCAGTGTTACCTAATTAACCTGTCTGCCGGTTTTGAGGGAATAAAAACAACTGAGGGACCAAAAAATTTGAAAAATGATTATCGCATGTTTGGGGGAAACAAATACTGCCATTATAACTGGTTTGTTTTTTGGTTTTTTTTGCGGTTAGATTAGTAATCCTACAGTCATACTGGTTTATAATTAAAATGTTTACTATAAAAAAAAAAAAAAACTGTTTATGGTTTAAAATATTAAGTGTAACGTTAATGTTGTCATCAAGATAAACTGGGCCTCAACCACCTATTGCGGGTTTAAAAAAATAAATAAATAACCAAAAAAAATATATATATATTATAAATGCTTCTCTCCTGGATACCTCGGGGGTATTTAACTCTTGTCAGCCTCGTCCCGGGTTTCAACAAATATTTGAATGTATTCTCGTTTTATTTTTATTTTATTTGTGATTTCTCCCGCCTCTTTCAACGGTCTCCCCGAGTCAGCGCCTCACGCCGTGACGTCACTGGCGAGGTCGGACCCTGGCGGGGCTTGGTCGCGACAAATCAATCATCGCGACAGGGGTCGTGTTGCGGCTCCCTTTAATCAATGCATTTCACTCAGGCAACAATACGAGGTAATTAGGAGAGGTCAGAAAAACGCGTGCTTTTGCAACAACTTCAAAACAGGGGCGGTGCGTTTTGTCGGTCAGTAATCCGTGTAAGGCTGAACGGGTTTGTTTTAAAAATAGGGATAGTTGTTGAAGTTCATAAAGTCGTTATTAAATCGTACAAGTATAATAAATGTTTAATCATTATATAAAATACTTAATAAAGTATCAATCATACATATATTATTATTATTATATTTATTATTATTATTATTATTATTATTATTATTATTATTATTACACCGTGTAACAATTTTTTATTTATTTTTTTTTGGTTCCTGGGTAGTAAGTGTTATTTCCTAATTGCTTATGCCTCAAAAGTATAGAAAATGGCTATTATTCCCCACAAACTTTGCTTTTGTGACCAAGACAGTGATATTTTGAAATACCACTATTTCCAATGGGAAAATGGGAGCTTTTGTGTCTTTTCGTTCACATAAAGTAAGAAAAAAAAACAACATATGAATCCAAATTAACATGTATTTATACTAAAGTAATACAAAAATGACTACAAAAGATTTAGAAGTGAGTAGTTTTTCGAGATTTCGTAAATTTACAGTATAATCGTAAATCTCGAAAAACTACTCGCTTCTAAATCTTTTGTAGTCATTTTTGTATTACTTTAGTATAAATACATGTTAATTTGGATTCATATGTTGTTTTTTTTCTTACTTTATGTGAACGAAAAGACACACATTTGCCCGTTTTCCCATTGGAAATAGTGGTATTTCAAAATATCACTGTCTTGGTCACAAAAGCAAAGTTTGTGGGGAATAATAGCCATTTTCTCTACTTTTGAGGCATAAGCAATTAGGAAATAACACTTACTACCCAGGAACCAAAATTGTGTTACAGAGTGTTATTCAATTAGTCAGCGTCTTTATCCAGAGGGGGGTGAACTCTGGACCATCAACTGCTGCTGCTGCAGAGTCTCTTCAATAAGGACCGCGTTTGTTTAGGACCGCGTTTGTTTAGGACCGCGTTTGTTTTGCATCCGAAGGACGGAGCACAAGGAGGTGAAGTGACTGGCTCAGGGTCACACACAGTGGGACTGGACTGGGGACCTCCTGGTATCAAGCCCCTTTCTTTAACCCCGGGACCACAATTTAAAAAATACCAATTCAGTGATATTTTTGTTTAAATTGTTGTTGGTGGGTTTTTTTTGTATCATTGTTGTGTTATTATTGATATTTGTTTTATTATTTTGTCATGAATTGTAATACATATTATATATATATATAATATATATATATATATATATATATATATATATATATATATATATTTATTTTTTTTCTACTGAAATATTGTAAGAGAAGTAAATTAAAACATAACCCTATATCAATCGTGATTGCAGCCAGCCCATTTCTGACAGGATCTTGAACTCAACCAGTTGCTGCTGAAGTGTATTACAGGATTTTAAAAACCAGAGTAACAAGTATTTATCAAAGAACTTGAAAGGGCAACGCTGGCGTCACTGCGTCCATTCGCTACGTGACCGGGCCGGACTTTTTCACCGGCTGTTACTGATTGTGTGCCAGTGGTAAAACTAATTGACTTCCTGCAAATTTCCTGCAATTAAGGTTCAACTGTGGTGGAAAATGCCCCCCTCTCCTCTCAGTGAAGCACTAATATGAGTCAAATACCGTATTTTTACAGTAAATCTAGCTTAATGTTGGCACGTCTTTTTAAATTCCGCAAAAAAATTGTTCAATATTAATGTAAAATACTTAAAAAAAAAATGAATTATGTACCTTTAATAATTCGCAAATAAAATAGGCTTTATTTTTATATAGCGTCTGTGATAGTGGACCACCACAGACATGGGGTTGCATCTAAACTGGGGGCCCAGGAGGGCTCATTTATCAATTAAATTCAATTAGCAACGCCAGGCCCAAAATAGAGCTGGGGTGATTTCCTCCAAAGCACTGTTGGGTTATTTTCTTAACCCCCTCGCCTCTGGAATCTGTTTCTTTAGTGTAACATGCTTTTGTGCTGGGGTCTCCAGCCCTGCTCCCAGGGAACCCCGATCCTGCCGGATTGGAACACCTCAGAATCTGGACTAATTAAGCCAATCATTGGTGTCATTAACTCAGAGCTCAGTTGAAATGAAAACCAGAAGATACGGTAGTTCTCCAGGACCGGGGTTGAGTAGACCTGCTTTAGTGTAAAGTGCTTTACTTGGTCTGCCTTCATAAACAACAGCAGCTTCTCCCACTTCAGTACTTACCTGGAAAACTGGGGAATTAAAACAGTTTTACCAATTTTTCACCCTCTTCATTTTTAGTTTAGTTTTGTTTGTTTGTTTGTTTGTTTGTTTGTTGTTGTAATAAAGACTGAAAAATAACCAGGACATTATATATTAAACCACCCCCCTGAAAATAAGCGATCTCGATTCTAACACATTGTATGTTCCCTATAGCCGGCGTTGACGAAACGGTTAACGCGACACAGATAACGAATTCTAGTGGGACAGGGCGGGTTGAGGACACAGTGATCTGAGATTAGCAGTCCCAGGCTGTCTCGCTGGGTGTCCCAGTGCAGACTAGTCCTGTATTTATATTGTGGCTCCCTCTCTGGCACAAAGGGTCAATCTGTAACCCGCTGTGTCTGTTCCACTGGGAGAGGCGCGCCTCGGGATCACCTGACACACACAGTCACCTGCACTGTTGCACGATAAAAAATAAAAGACAGTTTCCGTGTGCTTTAGCATACCTCTCTGTGCTTTACAGTGCTTCCTTATGCTTTACCAGACCTCTCTGTGCTTTACAATGCTTCTCTATGCTTTACCAGACCTCTCTGCGTTTTACATTGCTTCCCTATGCTTTACCAGACCTCTCTGTGCTTTACAATGATTTCCTATGCTTTACCAGACCTCTCTGTGCTTTACAATGCTTCCCTATGCTTTACCAGACCTCTTTGTGCTTTACAATGCTTCCCTATTCTTTACCAGACCTACCTGTGCTTTACAATGCTTCTCTATGCTTTACCACACTTCTGTGCTTTACAATGCTTCCCTATGCTTTACCAGATCTCTGTGCTTTACAATGCTTTCCTATGCTTTACAATGCTTCCTTTTGCTTTACCAGACCTCTCTGTGCTTTACAATGCTTCCCCTATGCTTTACCAGACCTCTCTATGCTTTACAATGGTTCCCTATGCTTGACCATGCTTTCACTGTGCTTTGTTACACGTTGCTGTGGTTTTACTGTGGGAAACGTTTATAAGAATAACTGTTTATTGCAAAACAGAACCAATCTCTCAGTTTCAACTTCTGTATCAATAATCTGCCTTACGCAAGTTTCACCAGTAGGCCTACTGTAAAGTCAGTTTACGTGCAACCTCTGTGGTGTTTTTCTTTTTTATTGCAAGACATTATTTATTGTCCAAATTCATCATAATGTTCTCCTGCCACTTTTAAGCATCTTCAGATTCCAAGTGCAGCACAGCAGACAGGACAAAACTAGACTAGTCTCTGTGCCTCAAGCCTGTCCTGGACTAGAGGGAGCACCCTTTCTCTTAGGGAAGATGAGGGAGGCTGCAGTTAAGTCTCCATGCGTCAAGCCTGCCCTGGATTGGAGGGAGCACCCTTTCTCTTAGGGGGTGAGGGAGCAGTTCAGTCTCCATACCCCAAGCCTTCTCTGCACTGGAGGGAGCATCCAATCCCTTTGCAGCTGGATGCAGCTTGCCCACCCACCTCTGCCTTCCCTCATCCCAAAGCGACTGTAATTGAGAGAGCCGCTCGCTGTGTGCTGATAGCCTTGTCCTGGGCTGATAGGGACCACCTTCCCCTTAGATCCGCACGTCCATGCAGCCCTAATCTGCTTGATGATATCAGGAGACCCATTTTCCTTCATTTGGGGAGCGTGCACTGCAGAGGCAAAGGCATTGGTTTCTTTTCATCTTCACAAGTGCTTCCTGGACTCAGTGAAGCCCAGCAGCTGCCTTTGATCAGATTGTATTTTTTTAGAACTCTTGGAACATTATGTCATGCTAAATAGCTGGCATCTTGCACACATGCGTACTCACAGTTCCCGAAGGAGAATAGCAGATTTATAGTATAATGACGTCTCCCGCAAAGCCGATACGGTACGCATGTCCCTCTTCACGTTGTTCCATATATTTGAACCGCTGATCCAATTGTCACGTAACTTGGTATTCACGTTATTTAGCGTAAGCTGCAGCGACGGCCAACATTTCAGGACTGAGACATAATTAGAAGAAACTATATGAAAATAACTTAGATATTTCATTAAACATCATTTAATCAAAGAAACTGCAGGATTGTATCGCAATGGTCTACCGGAAGCCATAATAGCAGTACAATAGTGTTTCATGTTTTGATTTCGAAATGTCACATTAAAAATAAAATAAAATAAATAAATAAATCGTGAAGTATATGGGAAAACCACAAAGCGACGGTGTGTAATTATATCTGTTAACGTAACGTCATTCAGGCAGGTTTCAGTCTAGTTTATGAAGTAAAATGAGTTAATATGGGATGCAAAACCTCTCGCCTGAGCTGTTTTTCTGGTGTCTTCGAAACAAACAACAACAAAAAAAAAGTTTAATGTCTCCTGTTCGCTTCTTGTGGGTAGACTTACTCCCCGGGTGTCTGCCGCTTATCTGAAAGCTGGAAAGCTGTGAGGCGATGTTGGGGGGCGACGTCTGAGCTCCTGGCTCGCCTGCTCCCTATTGTTTGGACTCGGTTTGTTTGTTTGCTGTTCTTTTAGACTGGCTGTCCGGGAGCTTGGAGGTGCCCGGCTATTGTTTGAAACTATAAGGACCTCGTCAGCTCTCTCCAAGGACCGTCCCTGGTGCTAAAAAAAGATGCAGAAGAATGACGTCACTAAGACGTCTCCACGCCCGGCTTTGTTATCTGTGTTTGGCATTGTTCGTATTCATATACAGCTATGGCCAAGTGTTTTTCATCACAACAAAGGTGAAAGTAACTTTAATTTCTTATTATTATTGCCTCCCAACCCCCCACCCCCAGGGGACAATTTAAATATAGATCAGCTATTAGTATCACCATTGTTTTTATTTTTGAATAGCCCTGACACTTGCTGAGCACACCTACGCAGTTTCTTTTAAAACAGTTAACGACTTAACAATGTTAGTAAAACGAAGGTTGCTTTTGCTGTACTTGTTTCCTCTGAATATGAACCAAACTGCGGGCGAAATGTTTACTTTCAAGCGCTGTTCCCTTGCATAGTCCGTTCAGATCTCGTCGTTTTATATTTTCCAGTTTTTCTCGATTGTTAAATCAATGTGTACGAAAGTGCGGTCACAGACACCAAACCCAGCAACCCAACAGCCTGCTTTACAAAACCATCCTTGTTTTCACCATCGCAAAACCCAAACAGTTACCATGGCGACCACACGCGTTGTCGCTGAACGGGACCCGAGGTACCGGGACTTATTTTGCTTAAATACAAAGAAAGAAAAATAAAGGATGTACCCTAAACACTCGTTTTTATAACTCGAACTATAAAATTATCTTGACAACTTTTTTTTTTTTTTTTTGTCGGTTTTTCGTTACATGGAAGAAGCGGTGTGTAATACAACGTGTTAATGTGCATTATTCAGAAGGTTTCATGAAGCCAGTTAGTTAGTTTTATAGGGTGGTGCGAAACTTTGGGACTGGGGAGTCGTCTCCAAGCTGGAACCGCTGCCTGCACGGACGACCTACAGGTGTCCAGATGAGGGTAGTGGGGGGTGGGGGGTGGGGGGTGGTGGTGATATAATTAGACCTTGGGAGGAAGGGAAGGTCCAGCCAAGTCGAATACAACACAGCATGGAAGTCTGCAGGGGCGACAAGAATAGCATTGGCTGTTTCCATGTGTGCGTCCCTTCCATCGCTAAACACGCACAATACAGACCCTCACATAATATATCTCTTATTACAACAACCCGTGTGTTTACACGACGTGACTTCCAGCAGAGACTTACAGGAAAGTCTGAATGTTTACCGGGCACCGTTACAGTAGGACTCCAAGCACAACTGGGGAGACAGTAACAAAAAAAAAAAAAAAAAAAAAAAACCCTAAAAAAAAACGTAAAAATGAAATTAGAAGCTATTTGTATTTAGTCGGGCGGGAGTAGCCTATAATTTGAGTACTTGTTGCCTTCTTAAAATAGTTTAGAAACAACCACCCGATAAGGTATAAGGTTCTTCACACACAGATGGTTTAGACAACATTTTTGCATCACCCTAGAATTTCGAGACGTCATTTTTTTTTGTTTGTTTTTGAAAAAAAAGAAGCTATATCAACACATTTTTATTTCAAAATCGTGTAATCAAATAAACCACAAAATTATATCGCAAAACTCTACCACGGTGTACTTAGCACAAGTAAGATTTTAAAATGTCATATTATTAATGTTTTTGGTTAAGTATATGGGGAACTACAACGCGGTGGTATGTAATTCAATAAACGTGACGTTATGGTTTCATTCGACTTTATCAAGCAACATTTGATCAAGCAATTCTAAAGGGTGATGCGAAACTTTTGGCCAGAGCTGTATGCAAACATTTCACACCTTTCTCCATATATCTGCAGAACCGTTTATCCAAATGCCAAAAAACTTATTTTTAACGTTATTTTTAACGTGAACTTTTTGAAGTTATGAATTCTATTCTGGAGATATAGGAAGGTGTCGGTCTGTCCGTCATACAATTGAGACAGTGTACTAAATTAAGGTCCTGATTAAACAATGCACTGACTGCCAATCCCGGTCCTGTTTTTTGTTTTTTTTGTGGGGGGGGGGGGGGGGGGGGGGGGGTGGTCGAGTGGGGGTGGGGTGACAAGAGCGCACGTTCATCGGGGGCAGTCTGTCTCTCCCGCTAGCCGTCCAAGGAGGTGTTCTGGCTGGGTCGGATGCGATGGCTCCCGGCCTCTTCCTCTGCGCATCACTCACCGGCGATAGCATCACTGCTTGTGCTCACTATCAAAGGCCCTCGGCAGCCAGCATTGGCACGCTGCGCACGAG
>NC_054557.1:19004603-19054603 GCF_017654505.1 Polyodon spathula | reverse complement strand
CGCCCCTCACCAGATTTGAGTAGGTCAGGCTGGGGTGGACACGCCGGCCACAGGCTCTCCGGGGTTCCACAAAAAATGCACCGTGAATCGAAAAGAGAGGGGCGTGCCTCAGAGAGACCAGGGTTCAATTCCAAGAGCAATTCTGACGCAATTTGCATTGTAATTTTATTTAGAGTGGAACCTTGGCATAATGATAATAATAGTGACATCGATCTTCAGATTACACTGTAATTATACTACAGTATATCATTGATGGATTGCAGTTCATCTATGTATTTTCAAACACTTCTAGTTTTTCAATAGTATGATTCTGTATTTGCGCCTGTGATTTGTATTGGAAAGACGTTGGTGTGTTTTTGATAATTTAAAATAAGGAGCAGATAGTAAAAGCTAGCGTCAGAATGCCATTGTGAAATGATGAGGTTTTTGGTGTTTGAAACTTTTCATAGCAATTAAAAGGGCACTGTTAACAAGTTGTAGTGTAAGCGATTATTTGTGTATTGTTATTTACGTTAGGAGGGGTCACTGTGAATAATAGCAGGCTCACAATACAGAGCCCGCATCCCCTTTTGAGTCGGGTCTGACATTTCGATTCACGGGGTCATCTTTTGCTTCCCTTGATTCAAGTTTCGAGGATTTTCTTTTGTTTAAGCAAAAGATTGAATTTATAACTGTTTTTGTTTTTCCAGGAAAATGTCGGCAAAGGATCAGGTGTTGGTCGCCTGCAGTAAAGCGTGAGCCGGCTAGACCAGGACACACAGAGCCGATGGGAGTCTTTGGGACCGAAGTTTTTTTAGGACAGTTTTAATTACATAGCGAATCTCACAAGCATGTACTGAAAATCACTGTTGAAAACGTACACACAAATCCACTATAACCGCTCGTTTAGCAAGAGAGACACTGTTCTGTTCATTGTACAGTCACAGCACAGTTATACAACCAAAGATTTCTCTCAGCCTAACATTCAATTCTAGATCTGGTTTTGAGGATTAGGCAATCAATTATATGCCAGGTTTTAAATTGCAGTGCATCTTAACTTGATGCCATTCTGTACATAGACATAATATAGTTATGAATAACCCTTTGAATTATAACAGTACAATCTTGTTTTTTTGTTTTTTTTTGTGATTTATAATGAATGAATAACTCATTTGTACAGCTCTGGACAAAAGTTTTGCATCACGCTTCAAGACATCTCTCGTCAGAAGTCAATGCGGGACTTCCATGTGTTTCTGTTATTGATGTCTGTGAGTGCGTGCCTGCGTGCGTGCGGGAGTGTGTGATGAACTTCAATTCTGTATATATATATATATAGTAAATGTATTTACTCTGTAAAAAACAAACAAATAAAATACTAATCTCCTTTGAAAATTTGAAATAAAGAATAATTTTATGAATATTGTTGTGATTGTGTTCTGTGTCGATAAAGATCACATTAAACCCGTATAAATGAAGTTCTTAAGCAGTCTCGCTTTTGCCTTTCTCTTCAACACTTTACATAACACACGAGAGGGAGAGAGATTCTAATATTACTAATTATCTATTCTTATTCTTGTATCTTTTCACACTATGTATTTCTAAAGGACAACATTCAACATTTAAATTATTATTAGTACAGGGCTACAATGAATATTTAATATTTAAACACAGTATAGTTTACAGCAATAATGCTACTAAAATACAACATGAACTACTACTACTAATAATAATAATCAATCAATCTGTATTTTATATAGCGCCTTTCATATTGGACCACCTTCACAAAGCCCTTAATACATTAAATACAGTGAAAAACAATACAGACTATACAAGGCTGGGATGTGAAAATTCTAAAGCATTGTGGATACTCGTGTCATATAGAATCGTGAGAAGATACAGAGAAAGATCAGCAAAGACCGAGCAGCTAATAACAGCTATCAGGGTTAAAGAAAGAGAAAGCAAGAGAGAACAGGCGGGTCTGGAGAGCTGACATAAACTGCATTGCACTATTATTACCAGTACACACGGAGCTGGATTACTTCGCTTCTTCACTGCGAGGCAGTTTGACATTAACAGAAACGTGCTTGCAAGATGTGAAGCGCGCGTTTATTTTAAGGTTGGTCAAAATAAACTCTTAGAAATAAATCATATCCCGGTAGGTTTTTCTTTTTAAAAACTATTGAATAAAATACAATTAAATTAAATTAAACAATAATAATAATAATAATAATAATAATAATAATAATAATAATAATAATAATAATAATAATAATACAAAACTAGAGGATGCGTGCCATTTCCCTATAGCTGTAAATCACACCTGCTTCTGTGGATATACAAGGGATATATACACTTCATTTAATAATCTCTAAATGTCGATAGGAATATGTCTCTCTCTCTCTCTCTCTCTCAAATGCATTTGATTTTACGGCAAAGCAACGTGTAAACGAGCCTAGATTATGAATCCTTAGTATGACTATGTATATATACTGTATGCTTTAGTTGGCCGTGTGGCCCACAGCGTATTAAGGTTACAATTCCCCGCACAACCACAGGGGGAGCAGTAGAAATACTACAAAGCTAAATCATACTGAGCTAATGGATGTCAAGTGACTCACAGCGCAGAACCAGCAGTTCTGTGAATAACGCTGCGCCTTCCTCTGACTGCCACCTAGCGGTGAGGACCGTGACACAGCAGGGGCTATCATATCCGAAAGGAATATTGAGCCAGGTCTACAATTAATAATTGTTTACTAATTATTTATTGCATATAATGTAAACGTGTTCGTTTATCTGAAGGTGTATTAAAGATATTTTGGGATGCTTTTTTTTTTTGCTTTTTTTTTAAAGATAATGCTGAGCGAAAAAAAAAGACAGCTTCAAGATAAATAAAACAGTTGTGCTGTAATAATAAAATTATTGTACTAAATGCATTCTGGTTTAATGTTAAAAAGTATTTTATGCAGGACACACACACACACGCAGTATCCGCCCAAGGTAACGTTTTTTTTTTTTTTTTTTTTTTTTTTTTTTAATAAATTATTTTAAAGAACTACAATACCCATCAGCCCCTTGCCGTCTGCTGATGATGACGCAGCCGGGAACAACACACGGCGGGAAGCGGAAAAGTTTTTCTAAGAATCAAAACAGAATTTGTTCAGTTGATTTCCAGAGCGCCGTAACAGGAAAGTAAGAATTTATAAATATATTTTAAAATTAAAAAAAAAAAAAGGCTAGCATTGTAGAGTAGTGCCGCAATGCGTGTTTATTATTAATGCATGAAATAATAATTATGTGTTTTCACAGCGCGAAAATGTGTTGTCAACGTAAACAAACACTGAAGTTTTATTAATTTCATTTCGTGGAAAAGAACGGTCTTTTTAAGCTTTTACCTTACAAGGGACCAAAACCAGCAGCACGGATCTACCGATCCAGGCTTTTCTGCGTTTCCTAATGTTATTGTGTTACCAGTGCAAATTCTACTGCGGCTGAGAAACGCTAAAATCATATTTAACACCAGCATTAAAGATCATTATTTATATTTTGTTGAAAAACAAAACTAAAAAGTTTGTGCAGGCAAGGCAACAGCGAAAGTGCCAGCTATACCCCCCCCCCCCCCCGTGTGTGTGTGTGTGTGTGTGTGTGTGTGTGTGTGTGTGTGTGTGTGTGTGTGTGTGTGTGTGTGTGTGTGGTGGC
Source organism: Polyodon spathula (assembly GCF_017654505.1). Classification (NCBI taxonomy): domain Eukaryota; kingdom Metazoa; phylum Chordata; class Actinopteri; order Acipenseriformes; family Polyodontidae; genus Polyodon; species Polyodon spathula. Next base: position 19,050,928 of record NC_054557.1, on the reverse strand, counting down.
ATCTGACATAATGACGTTTCCCTTGGTGTGTTACTTGCAGGTCTAGGTGCAGCCAGGTTAGTAACGGCACGGAGTTAGGGTGTTGGATTTGAGAGGAATTGATCGGACAGCCCTGCTCTAACGGCTTCGTAAGTGTCGGCTTCTCTTGCAGGATGGACGGGAGGAGTCTGGCCCACGATCTGAAGAGATGGGCCTCGGAGGAGTTCCAGCTGCCTGTACGCAAGCTGCCCTGTGACGGCTTTTTCAGAAAGTCAGTGTGCTTTCCTTGTGAGGGAGGGATTGGAGGGAGCACCCTTTCTCTTAGGGGGGTGAGGGAGGGGGCAGTTCAGTCTCTATGCCTAAAGCCTGCTCTGGACTGGAGGGAGCACCATTTCTCTGAGGGGGGTGAGGGAGGGTGCAGTTCAGTCTCCATGCCTCCAGCCTGCCCTGGACTGGAGGGGGCATCTCTTCAGAAGCTGTAGTTGTAATAGCCGAGGAAGAAGCTGCTGTTTTCCAAGTAACCACATGGTGTGTCTCTCTCCTCTCAGGCTGTGTCTCGGGCAAGGTGCAGACATCTGGAAATACGTCACTGAGCATGTTCACCATCAGAGGTGAGCGCAGCTGCCCTGTCAATCAAAGAGACGCTCGTTTACTAGCAAAGTCATGTTTAAAAATGTGCAGCAGCAACTTGCATGAAGGTTTTCCTACCACTGAATGGTGTAACTGTTTAATAAACCGCTCTGCGTGTTCTCTGTCTCTGTGGCTGTTTTTACTTCGATCGTTATTTACCAGCTTCCTGCAATGCTAATTTGCCCCAGTTCTTTGCTGTCTCTTGGCTTCTGCAGAATGAGCGATTTGGAAAGTGACCATCAGGTGTCCCTTTCTCAAACTGTGAATTTCTATAGAGATTTCCTTTTTGTTCCCCCCTAGTTTTAACAGTTACAAATCTTTGCAGCTTCACCCATTCCAGATGTAGGTAACCGGCTCAAACGAGTCTTATAAAGTCCTTGTAAAACCAGGAGTGGAGCAAACTGCTTCGCAGTGGGTCTTAGTTGCATCCTTGCGAGGGAGGCAGGCATTAGAGTTGCTTTTCGGCTTTTGGATTCAGCTCCCGTAATTGAAAGCTTGGTTAATCTAGACCCAGAGATAGTAAATCATATACAACGCACACACAGGCACGCTAAGCACTATTAATATTAAACACTTCAGAAATGATCTGTTCTGTCTGTAGATGGTGTAAAGCAACCCTTTCAATATATAATCTTTTTTTTTTGTATTGCAGAAATGTGAAGATCATGAGAGGGAATCTGCAGTGGTATCCTTTAAATTAATGAGTTAGTCATTTAGTGTAACAGAGACTAGGAGGGTGAACTATGCATCATGAACAGAGTCTCTTCCAATAGGACCTTGTTTGTTTGACGTCTTATCCGAAGGACGGAGCACAAGGAGGTGAAGTGACTTGCTCAGGGACACACACAGTGGCTGAGCAGGGATTGGACTGGGAACCGTTCTCTAACCACTGGACCCTCAAGCCTCTAACACGCCTGGTCGATCCCCCCTTGAACGGGCATTTCCGCTGCTGTGTTTGCGACCGTGTCGGTCTGAAAGCAACACGACTATGCCAGCTGTTTTGGTGGTGGTTTTGTCCTGTCTTTCCATTGCTCACAGTTTCCTTGACACCGTGCCTCAGGTACAAAGTGATGGAGGAGTTTGAGGTGAGTTTGGGGATATCACTCTTATAAAAACCCCTCTGTGTTGTAGAAGAGATTGTTTGATGGCTAAGCTGAGTGCTTACTCTGTGTATTGTTTTTGCTAGTACACTTACCAGTTCGCTTCTTGTGTTAAAGGTAGTTGGAACTCGCACAGTATCCTTAATGCAGGACAGCTAGAACCGAAGAGCATCTCTCTCGAAAAAAAAAAGAGACCCAGAATATTTGAGTAATTGCTTTACAAACAGCCGAATCGTTGCAAACGTGAATAACTTCTTTGGGGATGAAAATCAGGCTCCTATTGCACAGCACTGCCCCCCAGTCCAGGTTTTGATACCAGCTTGATTATCCCCAGTGTGTCTAGTCAACAGGCCCAGGTGTGTCTTATTAAACTCGTAGTAAAGCCAGGAGCGGATCACAGCGCTATGCAGTGGGAGTCTTATTTTCATCGCTGGTGTATGTATTTTTTTCTGGCTGGCTGAAGTGTGCTGTGTGATCTATAGCCCGCCCCCCGTGGTGTTTCCGCAGGTGAGGAGCGGAGCGGCTCAGAGCGAGGCTGAGAGGAGGAAGGCGATGCAGAGAGAGGTGCTGGAGCTGAGATCAGAGCTGGAGCAGCTGGACTCTCAGATTGAGATGGCACAGTGCGAGTTCACTGCCAACGGTGAGGAGGAGGAGGAAACTGTGCTGCAGGGTACCCTGAGTGGCTCACCAGGCAAAAAGAAATGCAGAATTTTTTTGGATCATTTTAAGGTTGTTTTTTCATCATTGTTTTAATGTCTCTGTCTCTGTCCGTCTTTCTGTGTGCGTATCTGTGTCTGTCTTTCTGTGTGTGTCTGTCTCCCTGCTTGCGTGTCTCACAGAGAGTTCAGTCAGAGACACCTGGGAGCGCGCTGTCGAGTCTAAGAAGAGGGAAGTTCTCCTGAGATCGTACGCGGAGCGCTGTGTTCGGGGCAGGCAGCGAACGAGTGAGGAGATCTACAGGATCCGCGGGCACCGCCAGACACTGGAGCAGCTGAGCAGGTGCAGGAGGGAGGGACACTTCACTTGATTGGACTGATTTACCATTCCAAGTGAAACGAGTGACGAAGCAGCTGCTTGGGTTTGTGACGATCGCTGCTTTTCTTAAAGACTCTGTGGAGAACAGCGATCCACACAAACCCAAGCAGCTGCTTCTTAATTCACTCTGAATAGTAAATCAGCCCCGATCCACACCAGCGACCCTCGCCTGTGGAGAGCTCGATCCAGACAATCGAGTAATTGTTTCATGCAGCTCTGGACTTGGGGCTTAAATTATAATATCCTCCCCAGGAAAGCTGAAGTGGAGGTTGGATTTGGAGGGACCCCTGCTAGCGGTGGATCAGCTGGCCCTGAACCCCAGATTCTGGTGAGTCGATCTCAAGTAGCTGAGGAATTTCTCAATTAAAAATCCCTAAATCTAGGATTTCCATAAATCACTGATTCTAAAACTTACTGTGTGTGTGTGTCTGTCTCTGCCTCTGTCGTGCTTGTGTCTGCCTCTGTCTCTCTGTGTGTGTGTGTGTCTGCCTGTCTCTCGTGTGTGTGTGTGTCTGCCTGTCTCTCGTGTGTGTGTGTGTCTGTCTGTCTCTCTGTGTGTGTGTGTGTGTGTGTGTGTGTGTGTGTCTATCTGCCTCTGCCTCTGCACAGTGTCTGACACACACAGACAGACTGAGAGTCTCTCGTGTGTGTGTGTCTGTCTGTCTGTCTCTCGTCTGTGTGTGTCTCTGTCTGTCTCTCGTCTGTGTGTGTGTCTGTGTCTCTCGTGTGTGTGTGTGTGTGTGTCTGTCTGTCTCTCGTCTGTGTGTGTGTCTGTCTGTCTCTCGTCTGTGTGTGTGTCTGTCTGTCTCTCGTCTGTGTGTGTGTCTGTCTGTCTCTCGTCTGTGTGTGTGTGTGTCTGTCTCTCGTGCGTGTGTGTGTGTGTCTGTCTGCCTCTCTGCGTGCGTGCGTGCGCGTGCGTGTGTGTGTCTGTCTCTCGTGTGTGTGTTTCAGAGTGAGGTGAAGCAGATCTGTCAGGAGAGGTTTCAGTTCTTCCAGTCCCTCCTGGACAGTGAGCTGGGGACGGCGACATCGGAGGCGCGGTGAGTCACGGCTGGAGTCTGGCTTCTGTTTTATAAAAACAGAAATAAGTCATCCTTGCCTCTTCGATCTGTGATCATGATCTACAGTAAGCAGTCATATATAAAGCTAAAAAGAATACCAATAAGCTTTCCTCTCTCTCTCTCTCTCTCTCTCTCCTTCTCTCTCTCTCTCTCTCTCTCTCTCTCTCTCTCTCTCTCTCTCTCTCCATGAAGAGTTTAAGGTATTCAAGGAGCTGCTCTTTAGTTCTAGTTGTCTGCCATAGATCTAGGTAACGAAAGCGTCTTTATGTTGGGGAGCGCCATCTAGTGCACAGCACTGTATTGCCAGCAAAAACAAAAGCAAACCTCTATAAACACTTCTATATCCTGCATTTGGTCTGTGGCAGGCAGTGGGAACTGAAGAGCACTTTCTGAACTCGGGGGTAAATGATCTTGACCCAGTCTTGCGAAGCTTATTTCGTGTTTTAAGGTGATAATAACTAAGTTTTACCCCTTTTGCAGTAGCAGTGTTGCCCTCCATGCATTTGTGAGTGTTTCGCTGCTCCAGTTCTGCCGCGCTCAAGCTGTCTTTCTTCTGATCCACAGTTTGTGTCGGGAAGAGCGGAGCGCTGTCTTTCAGCACTGGCTCAGTTCAGTGGAGGTGGGTACTTGCTGGGGCGTGGTGTGTGACCACGAGCCTTCCTCTAATCATCGGGCGCTCATAAGATAAGCCAGATCTTGCGGAAGCAATCAACAGTGGATTACAAGTCAAAAGGATGATGCAGACTTATGACAAACAGCTGCAGATAAAACGTTAGCGGGTTTAATTATCTGAAGCCACTGCTATTAAGATGTTTTGTTCCTCTCTCTTCCTGTAAACAACTGATTTGTCCATTAAGGGGGGGGGGGGGGGGGGGGGGGTGTTAAGTGCCACATAATGAAACCTGGAATCAGACAATTCTTTTTGTCTATTGTGGGAAATAGCAGCTGGATGGCTTTATTTTAAAAAGAGAAATCTGAGAGAGTCTGGAAAAAAGGTGTGTGAGAGAAAGAGAACCACTACAGAGATGGAAATAAGACTCCTATTGCACAGCAGTGTGAGCCAGTCCAGGTTTTACTAGCAGCTTGATCAGCCCCCAGTGTGTCTAGGTAACAAGCTCAGGTGTGTCTTATTATTAAACTCCTAGTGAAACCAGGACTGGATCAAACTGCTCTGCAACAGGAGATTTATTATTTCCATCCCTGTTACTACATCGGGAGAAAGCAATCCAAGACAAGTGGGATTTATCGTCTTCATGTTATAGGCGATCGTTAACAATTGAAAAATTCATTTATCGTACAACAGCAAACTTTAATGATTTATTTCGTTAATTTTATTTTTTTCGCTGTTTGTTTTCCCAGGATATAATTCGCTCCCATCCTCCCAGTCACATGTTGGGAGCGCTGCAGGACTTGGCCTCCCAGAGGCAGGCAGCGCTGCAGGAGAAGACTGCCCGGATCAACGTGTCCCAGGACGTGCAGGCGCTCCGGTGAGATACTGACCCAGGGGAGGAGACGATCCCCAAAGAGCTGCTTCAGTCATGTACTTTGTGTTTTGCAATGGGATTATTTTCTATCCCTGCTTGTTGCTGCGTGCGTTCCCCAGGCGTGTGCGTGTGTGTGGGGGGTGGGGGGTGTGGGGGCGGAGTGCAGAGTGCTTTTAACCCTTTCTCCGCTTCAGGTTTCGGTATGAGAGCCAGCATCTGCAGGATGTGTCTGAAGAACAAGAGGTCCTCCCTTCAGTCAAGTGGCTTCTGCAGGTGAAGAAAAGGAACAAGCATTTTCCTTTCTGTCCTCCCTACCTTTCCAGTGGTATCTGCAGTCATTGGGGTTATGATGTGGCGATAGGATTTATGCATCAATCACATTGTAACTGTGCACCGCTGCGTTGTGATTGTGTGCAAGTGCCCATGTGCTGGATGTGAAAAATACACAGTAATTACAGACACTTGATGTGAAGTCTTACCACTACACTGTGGCTAAGTGAAGCTTGTAGTAAAACCTGGAATGGGTGAAACTGCTATGCAGCAGGAGTCTTATTTCCATCCCTTTAAATAGGTAGACCAGTAATTTTAAAAAAAGACTCCCATTCCATAGCAGTTTGATCCATTCCTGGTTTTGCTACTCGTTTAATGAGACACACCGGACCTACACACACTGGGGCTAATCAAACTCATAGTAAAACCTGGAATGGATGGAACCGTTGTGCAGCGGGAGTGATTTCCTGTGTGGCTTACCCTCTCTTTCTCTCTTTCTCCCCCTCTCTCTCTCTCTCTGCAGGAAGGCTGGAGTGGGGTGGAGGAGAGGGGCGTGTCTCTCATTGCTCTTATCTCTAAGGAGAGGGAGCTCTCTGCTCTGCTGGACACAAAGAGGAAAGAGGCGGCTCTTGTGCTGGCAGGAGAATCTAAGGCAGCCTGCCTTGCTCGGTAAGAGACGGGAACCACGCAGGAGGGGGCAGTGAATTCACACCACCTGCATCAGTGCAGCGCGGCGCTTCAATTAGAGACCAGATGCACAACGGGAGCTGGCTGCAGTTCAGATTGTTCTCGAATGACGAATAAGTGCCTTTTTAATAGTTGTGACTGCATACTCTCATTCATTTCAATTAACATGCTCAATTTCAGATAATAGCTAGGCTTCTGTTGTCCTCTGTAATATAATTAACTATCCAGTACTTCACAGCGCCTCACCGCCCCCATCACCACAACCGCCAACAGCTAGGAAACAAAGGTTTTGCATCACCCTGTAGAATGAACACAGCTTGCTAAGTCGAATGAAACCTGGAATAACTCTCTTGATTTTCATGAGGTTATAAGTGACGTCTTGATTTTAAATTCTAGGCTAATGCAAAGCTTTTTGGCCGTAGCTGTTTGTTGCCTCTGGGAGTTAAGAGTCCCAGATTAATGCTAATCAGGTTCTGTGAAACCAGACTCCAGTTATCTAATAGAGGCTTGTTTCCTGAACCGCCCCCCCCCCCCTCCTCTCCTGCAGGGCTGTGTTTGAGCTGGAGCTGCAGCTCTGCATGGCGAAGGCACTGAGGGACTGTCTGCAGAAGCAGTGCCAAGACTGGGCAGAGACAGCCAGGGGCAAACAGGGGGCCATCCTGGCACTGCAGCACAAGTGGCAAAGCATCATGGACTTCAGGCAGCTGGTGGTAAGAGAAGAATCGGATGGCTTGGCGGGCCAGTGGGTAGACCAAAGGGGAAGGTTCCCGGTTCAATCCCAGCTCAGCCACTGACTCCCTGTGTGTGTCTGTGTGTGTGACCCTGAGCAAGTCACTGAACCTCCTTGTGCTCCGTCCTTTGGATGAGACATAAAACAAACAAGGTCCTATTGGAAGTGACTCTGCAGCAGCAGCAGTTATTGATGATGCATAGTTCACCCCCAGGGATAAAAACGTCTGCTAAATGACTAATTTATAATATCCCATAAACTGTGAAATATCGCCGGTACGAGATTCTGAGAAGGTTGGGCTCTGATGGTTTCTCTCCTGTTTTTTTTTTTAGGATAAGAAGCAGGAGCAGATTCGGGGCCTCATCAAAGGAAACTCCACAGCCAAAGCTGAGCTGGCGAAAGTCAAAGCAGAGGTAACCTCCTCGATCCACAGCGCTGTAACGGGAGTCTGATCCCCATTCCCGAGTCTGTCAGTGACTCACACCCCCCACATTCAAAATCAGAGAAACTTCATTTAAAATGAAGAATTGAAAGTGAGGGGCTGGTCTTGTAACGTAGGATATTTCTCTTTGAGACGAAAGCACCCGAAGTGATGCTGTGAACTGGGATTTTAATCTTTTTTGTATCTGTCTGTCTGTGTGTGTCTGTCTCGTTTGTTTGTTTGTGTGTGTGTGTGTGTGTGTGTGTGTCGGGCTCTATTTGTCTGTGTCTGTATCTGTATGTGCGTCGGTGTGTTTGTCTCTGTCTCGGTGTGTGTGTGTGTTTGTCTCTGTCTGTCTGTGTGTCTGTCTGTCTGGTTGTGTGTTTCTGTCTCTGTGTGTGTGTGTGTGTGTGTCTTGTCTCTGTGTGTGTGGGTGTGTGTGTCTGTGTGTCTGTCTGTCTCTGTGTGTGTGTGTGTGTCTGTCTGTCTCTGTGTGGGTGTGTGTGTGTGTTTGTCTCTGTGTCTGTCTCTGTGTGTGTGGGTGTGTGTGTTTGCCCCCTCAGATCGCCCTTTTTGTACAGGACAGGCTGCAGCATCAGCAGAGGGATGTGGAGGTGGGGGCGGGGGAGCTACACAGCGCCGTCAGCACAGAGCTGCTGCAGTTTGGGGGTGTCTCCCTGGCCGCACTGTCCCGGAGGAACCTGGATGGGTGAGTCCTTCCCAAACCAGCTTATTTACCAACAGGACCCTGATCAGAGGGCACTGCTGTTTGCCGTTGGACCGCGTCAGAGCAGTCCCAGCTACCGTACAAGAACTGGATCGCCAGATAGTCAGAGCGACAAAAACAAAACGATTTGGTTCAGGCTATGACATCGTCTGAATCCACAAGGAAGGAAATGCAGAAGATCAAAGTAGCTGGGTTGCTCACAGCTGCCCCCCTCTCTCTCTCTCTCTCTCTCTCTCTCTCTCTCTCTCTCTCTCTCTCTCTCTCTCAGCGTACTGCGAGTTCCAGCTTACAAGCTCTCTATTCATCGTCTGGACACCTCAGCTCCATTTGAGTCACGAGTCTTCGACAGCACCTGCCAGAGCCTGGCCTTCCCCCGCTACAGGGTGAGAGTCAGTCCTGATTCGGGACAATCCCATTGCAGAGCAGGGCGATCGGTTCCTGGTTTTACTAGGAGTTTAAAACACATCGAAGCTTTGTTACCTATTCACTGTAGACTGTAAACCCGGAATGGGTGAATCTGCTGTGCAGTAGGAAGGAGTCCTATTTCCAAATGCTCAATGGATTTTGAAACATGATTACCTTTTTTTGGTAAATGCTTGAAGTTGCACATGTGTTTGTCACTGTACACTCCCTCAATGAGGTTTTCATACCCCCCCACCCCCCCTCTCTCTCCCCCCTCTCTCTCCCAGGCTCCAGAGCAGCTCAGCTTCCACACAGTGGCGCTCAAGCTGGAGCTGAGACACCTGCAGCACCTCCTGGAACTCAAGCAGAGCTGCTTACACCTCACCAGCAGGTCCTGAGTTGCGTCTCGCTTACATGTGTCGCAAGTTCACCGTCCGCCTCGACGACCCGCGGCTGACTAGACGTCCCATTTCAGAACTTTGTGTGGACGCGCCACACACACCCACACACACACACACACACACACCCACACACACACACCTCTGCGCGCACACACGCTCTTTGTTGTACATGCTGAGTAGTATTAGTATTATGATTATTATTTTTATTTTGTAATTTCTGCTCCTTGATATTGTAGACTTCTTTCTGTTTTCACCGACATGTAAAGCGCTTTGAGATACTGTGGATGGAAAGACGCTATATAAATAAATAGATAAATGAATACATTGACTTTCAAATGCAAATAAATAAAAAATGGCTCTCTGTCTAACTCTCTCTCTCTCTCTCTCTCTCTCTCTCTCTCTCTCTCTCTCTGTGTGTCTCCTCCCCTCCAGCTCTGTTGCAGTGTGTGAGATCGGAGGACAGGGAGTTGGTCACTAACCTCCTGCCCACTGTCCAGCATCTCTCCCAGCAGAGCAGTCAGTGTCTGGAGTACGGCTCTGAGGTCAAGGCCGCCGTCACGCAGTGGTGAGTGTCGCCCACACCCAACACCAGGGTACCAATACTGTGCCTGCAGCAGCCGCCAAGCATTGTGCGTCACCCTATAGAGTGAACTCGGTGTGCTTCAGAATTACTGTGTGTTTACACATCATTACACTGTTAGTATGCCTAGTCACAATGTACTTAATGTGGAAATCCTTTTGTAGTAGGCTCAGGTGTGTCTTACTAAACTCATTGCAAAACCAGGAATGGATCAAACCACTATGCAATGGGAGTCTTATTTCCATCCCCAATATTGATGCAATACAGCCCTCTGAAATGTCTTTATAATATACAGCACTACACCCTGATATTGATGAGATCCAGCCCTCTGAAATGTCTTTTTATAATATACAGCACTAGACCCTAATATTGATGAGATCCAGCCCTCTGAAATGTCTTTATAATATACAGCACTAGACCCTGATATTGATGAGATACAGCCCTCTGAAATGTCTTTATAATATACAGCAGACCCTGATATTAACGAAACGTCCTTGTGCAGAGTAAGGCTGTGTCTTCATTCAGTCATCTCTCCCTATGTCCCCTTTAACAGAGTTTGTAATGGGTATTTTAACCTGGCCCAGCCGTTTGAGATCAAGGTACACTGCTTGGTGCTGATCTCTCTCTCTCTCTCTCAGGTGGGAGCAGCCAGCTCAGTTCTGCCTCCCTGAGGAGAGGAGACACGGCCTAACCCTGCAGCAGTGGATCGAGAGATGGAGCATGGCAGCTAAGGCACTGCACCAGAGACAAGGGGGCTGGCAGTGAGGTGTGCGGAGGGGGGGGGGCTGATTCACTGCGTGTGTGTGTGACCCTGAGCAAGTCACTTAACCTCCTTGTGCTCCGTCCTTCGGGTGAGACGTGAAACGAACGCGGTCCTATTGGAAGAGACTCTGCAGCAGCAGCAGTTGTTGATGAAGCAGAGCTCACCCCCCTGGTGTCTGGAAGTCTCTTTGGATAAAAGCGTCTGATAAATGGCTCATAATAAATAAAAATAATAGTGAACCGCACACGGGCAGCACCCTTCTTTGTAAAGAGTAGACGCCCCGTTCGGGCGTATTATTAATAATGTTATTAGAATCAAAGCAAGGGGAGGCGAGGATTTGAAACAGAAAATTATTTACGAAGTGGACTTCAGAACGTCCCTCGTTTTGAAATGACTGTTTTAAAATTTCTAAAAACAAAGACACGGTGACAAGACAGTGGTATATTGAGGGTAGTTCTGAATTTTGGGAATTTCTAACTATTGAGTTAAGACCCAGTAACTTTTTTTAAAAAAAGAACAGTGCAGTTTAATGTATTTATTTGTAGGATTTACTTTTATCTGCTAAACAGTTTTTTTTTTTTTTTTTTTGTGTGTGGTGGTTTGTCATGAATAAAACGCATTCACTCATTCTGTACCAAAGTAGTATAACAAATAAACGATGCTTTTAAACGTCTTTGCAGTAGTGTGGATCGAAACTGTGTAATACACATCCCTGCACTTACTCCTAGTGCAACAAAATAACGTGTAACATTCCATTACAAATGCTTTGACCCCTGCGCCCCGGAGATCCACAATCCTGCAGGTTTGACCGTGTCTCACCCTGCCCCGGAGAGCCACAATCCTGCAGGTTTCACTGTGTCTCACCCTGCCCCGGAGAGCCACAATCCTGCAGGTTTCACTGTGTCTCACCCTGCCCCGGAGAGCCACAATCCTGCAGGTTTGACCGTGTCTCACCCTGCCCCGGAGAGCCACAATCCTGCAGGTTTGACCGTGTCTCACCCTGCCCCGGAGAGCCACAATCCTGCAGGTTTCACTGTGTCTCACCCTGCCCCGGAGAGCCACAATCCTGCAGGTTTCACTGTGTCTCACCCTGCCCAGGAGAGCCACAATCCTGCAGGTTTGACCGTGTCTCACCCTGCCCTGGAGAGCCACAATCCTGCAGGTTTGATTGTGTCTTACCCTGCCCCGGAGAGCCACAATCCTGAAAGTCTGCTGGGTATCTTTTTAAATCAGTGAATAAAGACCTGGGGAAGAATGTGAGTGTTGACCAATTCAGAAAATAAGCGATTCACTGAAGTAATTGAGAACTCGAGGTGGAACGAAAACCAGAAAACGCTGCATCTCTCCAAGACCAGATCTGGCCGTTCCGGGAGTAACGACACGTTTCACCCTCTGATTAGCTAAACGCCACTGGCTGACTCGCTGTGTGTGACCCTGAGCAAGTCGATGATGTTAGATGTTACATGTTAGAAGATGTTAAATCAACGTCCTATTGTAAGTGACTCTGTATACAATGCACAGTTCACAACCTGCCTCTGTAAAGCGCTTTGTGATGCTTGTCCACTATGAAAGGCGCTATATAAAAATAAAGATTATTATTATTACACTGTCTGACCTCAAAGGTTAGAACATAAATAGCATTCTGTTATAATATATAGTAGACCCTGATACAGACAGGATATATATATAGAGAGATAGATAGATATATTAAATAGGCTTTTATATTTGTATAGTTTCACTTCTTGTACCCTCCACATTAGAGGATCAATTTAACATGTTTTAGAAAATAGAGAGACCCATTAGGAGCCTTCTCGTTTTAAATTTTGTTCATATATATATATATATATAAAAAAAAATATCTGGTTCGTTTTTTTAGCATTTTGCCAAACCTCAAGAGATAGCAGACTGGAGATGTTATTTTGTAACATGCATATTTTATGAGCGAGAATTAAATTATTAACGAGCTCGTTATCATTCGCTTGAAAAGATCCAAAACAAAGTGTGAACACACTAGTAAACCGAGGCAACACGAAAACACTTTTTTTTTTTTTTTTTCCGGGAACAGGGGCTTGAAACCTGGTCCCGAAACCTGCTCCCGGGAGAGCGAAGGCAACGTTACTGTATCAAACCCCATCTCTCCCCTGCTGGTGATGAAATCTTGTCTCCAGAAACCAAGTTCAACACACAATTCAATCATTTCCAAAGAGAAAAAACACAATGAAAAACAAACTAATTGTGCTACTGCTACTGATAATAATAATAATTAAACTAATTGTGCTACTGCTACTGATAATAATAATAATAAATAATAATAATAATAATAATAATAATAATAATAATAATGACGACACCGTGTAACAAATTTTTTTTTTTTGTTCCTGGGTAGTAAGTGTTATTTCCTAATTGCTTATGCCTCAAAAGTATAGAAAATGGCTATTATTCCCCACAAACTTTGCTTTTGTGACCAGGACAGTGATATTTCAAAATACCACTATTTCCAATGGGAAAACGGGCGCTTTTGTGTCTCTTCGTTCACATAAAGTCAGATAATATTATATTACAGTATAATCGTAAATCTCGAAAAACTACCCACTTCTAAATATTTTGTAGTCATGTTTGTATTCCTTTATTATAAATACATGTTAATTTGGATTCATATGTTGTTTTTTTCTGACTTTATGTGAACGAAAAGACACAAAAGCTCCCGTTTTCTCATTGGAAATAGTGATATTTCAAAATATCACTGTCCTGGTCACAAAAGCAAAGTTTGTGGGGAATAATAGCCATTTTCTATACTTTTGAGGCATAAGCAATTAGGAAATAACACTTACTACCCAGGAACAAATATTGTGTTACATAGTGTAATAATAATAATAATTTCTCATGGATTTTTTAATCGTGTTGCTGCTGCTAATTTCACTGCAGCGAAGTCCAATAGAATATCGAGGCGGGTGACGTCAAAGCAAATTTGCAAACCTCACCCGGGACCTGTTGAATAAATACGCCCAGCAGCGGGGTTTAAAAACCATGAACCCCAGATGGAAGCGTTGCCGGAGCTTCTCATCCTTTGTGCGCTGTTGCATACAGGTAAGGCGGTGAGCTCAATATATTAACCACGCGGTACTGATTTGGGTGAAATCGCTACTGTTTTGGGGTGAAGTAACGCTCGCTCTGCAAGTACGCACCGTATTGATAAGGACATACATGTGTGCGTTAATTGAAAAATTAACATTTTTACATTTAGACAAATGCGAGTAGTATTAATAATAATAATAATAAATAATAATAATAATAATAATAATAATAATAATAATAATAATAATAGATGCAACGTATTGTAAGAGACGCATTTAAGTTAGGGGTTAATGGTTCGGGAAATTCATTGGATGCTGTCCTTGGTGCTGAAAAAGACCTGCATTGTAAAGAAGCAGCGTGCATGAGATGTCTATTAGTTACTGCCTATGTTATTTTTATTTATTTTTTTTAGCTGTGCTTTAGAATTGTATTATTCGTTTATCCCAAGAAAAAAAAACCTATCAATGCGTGTTTGTTATTTGTGGATTTATAAGAAAGGATGGGGCTCGGTGGAGAATTGCCGGAGTCAGAGCTATTAGGCGTGGTACGCTTCATATTGAGACTGTAGTACCGGTACTTTGTTTAAAGAAGGTAATTTGAGAATGTCGCTAAGCCGTGCGTTTCTCGGTGCGAGCTGCATTCGAATAGGACCGCCAGGACTTCATGGAGCTTCATGGCTCCGACTCTCTGGAGCTCTCTCCCAGCTTTGGTGCGTGATGGTCCCGCCGTCGCTCGCTCCCCAGACCCGCCTGTTCTTGCTCTCCGTGTTCTTTAAGCCTGATCTCTGCTATTAGCTGCTGTGTTGATGCTGCTATTTCATGTATTATGCTGCTATTATGTATTCTGCACTTTCCACTGTATTTAGTGTATTATGCATTGTGTGTTTTTTTACTGTATATCATGTGTTATGCATTTCTCTGTATTTAAAGTATTATGGATTTTCTTGTTGTTACTGCATTTTGTAAAGCGCTTTGTGATGGTGATCCAAGATGAAAGGCGCTATATAAAATAAAGATTGATTGATTGATTGATCTATACATAGTCGCGATGAGGGAAGTTGTTGTTTTGTTTTGATTGGCGTGCTCCTATGTGTCTCTTTTTTTTTTAACTGCGAGGTATTTCGCTGTTGCTTCAGCTTCTCCTCTGAAATGCCTGGCATGTACTGCCGATGACTGGGCTTCCTGCCTGGAGGCGGAAACAACCTGCGAAGCCTCAGTGACCTCCTGCGTGTCTGCCATCAGCACAGTGCTCACAGGTACAGACCCGCGCCCGCTAATCACACCGCTCTCCCGATTCATCCAAGACAATGTTCTGGTTAATAAAGTCAATGCCTAGCCAATTAACCGCTGTCTCTTAATTGGTGTGTGAAGTAAATGCACGTGCACTCACTCATCAATTGCAACATCACATTTTTCCATTTTTTTGGCAGTGTTCCGTTATGTGTAGATGGAGAACTACAGGTGTGTAATTCAATGTGTAAAGGTAACGTTATTTAACAGGCTTCACTGGACTTCATGAAGGAAAATTAAGTTAATTCTAGAAGGCGATGATGCAAACCGTGGGCTGTAGCGGTACAGATATTGTGCAAATATGATTATTTATACCCAAGCAATGCTTTACAGTTCTCACTGACGAAGCTAACGAAGCCCATCACCTTACAGCCCGCTGCTAGTGTTGTTTTTGATATAAATGCAACATGGCTTTTCTTATGGCGCTCCTGATGCGTTTTCTGCTTCATTAGGTCTGCCGTGAAAAGTTTGTTTCTTCTTCACTGTTCTCAAGAAACTTTATTTGTTTTAAGGTGGCGGGAATCGCGTAACCAAAGTCTTCCGGTCGTGTTACCCCACTGCCCTCTGTGACCAGCCCGTGTCCTTCAACGTCACGACGTCAAGCGGACACGTCAGTTTAAAATGCTGCCAGACGGATAGCTGCAACACTGAAGACGTGACGGGTAAATAAAAAAAAACCACACGATCTGCCCGACATCAGTCGATTCAATGGGACGTTATCAAGCAAAAATCAGCCCACAGGAAGGTCCCTAGCCTCGCAAAAGGTAGAGCCGGTGCGGATCAAGCGCTTTGATGGACGTCAGATGTAGTAGCCGCTAGAGGGCGCTAAAAAGCCGTGTTGAAATAGTAACACAGTTAGAGTGAGGGGTAGGGATTAGGTTTAGGGGTAATGTGTAGATTTAGGGTTTAGGAGGCTAGTATGTATCTATTGGCCCGTTCATATGGGATGTATTTTGTTTGATAACGTCCAATTCAATCGACTGATGTCAATCAGATCGACTGGCCGCGGGCTTATCCGGCTGTCACGAAGCTCGGTTTTGACATTATTTAGTTTAGGAGAATCTCGGGATCCACCCTTCAGTTCATGTCTCCGTCTCCCGTTCACAGCATCTGAAGACAGGCCGTCGGCTAAACTGGAATGCTACGGCAGCTTCATAGCGAAAAACAAATGCAGATCGAAAGTGAAATGCTCCGCCAGTCAAGACCACTGTCTCAAAATAGGTGGGTGAACAAGGCAGCGCCGCGCCTATCTCCCGGAACAAGGGGCTGTCGGAGGCGGGCTGCCTGGGTGCTAGTGTATCCGCTGAAATGATGTCACTGTCTGACCACTTCGTTGGGACGTGTGTCCTTGGATTTACGCCTTGCATTGTAGGTGCAAATTAGGTTACCCAATGGAAAACGGTTCTCTTGCTCAGGAAAGTCCAGTTTACCCAGACTAAAGGAAACGATATTTTACCATGCAGGACAGGAGAAACATATCACAGATTTTGTTTTAAAAAATCCAATTTTTCTGAGGCTTGAGGGAATGCAGTCTTCACTGTGATTGGTACTGACCTGCTTAAGGACTTACTTTGATTTATTTGCAGGAACTAAAGGGCGGAAGGAAGATGGCGTTAAGGGATGCGTTTCGAAAAGCCTCTGTGAAGTTGACTCACCAGCGTCGTGGTTCATTCAGGGCTCCTTGACTGGGAGAAGATTCTGCTGCAAAACTAAAGATTGCAATAGCGGCGAGCCTCTGGACCAGAGCTCCCTGCTTATGCTGATCCCCCTCACGGCTTTCCTCTTCTGAACCAGGCCCTGCCACTCCTGGCCTTTGTTTCCAAACCCTGCTCTAAATGGTTTCATTGAACCGATGAAGTAAACCTCCACCCAGACCCTGAAGTTGTTCGTTCTCTCACTGTGCCCGTTAAACAAATCTGGAGTGGAATAATGGCTCTCCAGGACTGGGAATGGTTGATTGGACACCCCTGCTCTAAATAATACAATGCAATCTTTTCCTATGGTCTGAAACGGCGCTGCAGTGGTTCTGTGTTGAGCTCTGTACTGAGTTCTGTGTTGAGCTCTGTACTGAGTTCTGTGTTGAGTTCTATACTGAGTTCTGTGTTGAGCTCTGTATTGAGTTCTGTATTGAGTTCTGTATTGAGCTCTGTATTGAGTTCTATATTGAGTTCTGTGTTGAGCTCTGTATTGAGTTCTGTGTTGAGTTCTATACTGAGTTCTGTGTTGAGCTCTGTATTGAGTTCTGTATTGAGTTCTGTATTGAGCTCTGTATTGAGTTCTATATTGAGCTCTGTATTGAGTTCTGTGTTGAGTTCTATACTGAGTTCTGTGTTGAGCTCTGTATTGAGTTCTGTATTGAGTTATATATGGAGCTCTGTATTGAGTTCTGCATTGAGTTCTGTATTGAGTTTTGTGTTGAGCTCTGTACCGAGTTCAAGATCAAATGTGCATGTTCTCTTTTTGTATACCTCTCTTCTAAATAAAGTCTCCTTGAATGTTTCTGTTATCTGCACTGTATGAAGCTGGAAGCTTCTCTCCAGGGGCCCGAAAAAAACATACCCGGGCTCAGCATGACGTCTCTCAGTAAGAAGACGCTGCCATCTGCGTTTTCTTATATGTTCTTTTTCCTGCGGATTGTTTCAGTGCACCTTGCTGCTCAGATCCCATTTTCAACTGATTAGTAATCGGGATCGCTTCCCATGAAGGGTGTCTGATTGCTGTGTGTTTATCAGTGTGTTCTAATGGTACTCGCCAGCGCCCTCTAGTGCACAGCGAGTGTATTGCCTGAACACACAATTAATAAAATAAAACACATATTTGAGTGTTTTTTTTTTTAAATGAGAAGCACACAGAATTGTTACAAACGGTATTATTACAACAGAAAAATATGAGTCTGAAGCTACTACAATGCTTGTAAGTGATGCATACATCTAGTTTAACTAATTGAAACCCGCGTCCACACCAAGAAGTCGGGTTTATTAATTTGAATATGTCCCTGGCTGCACTAAAAAGAACACACACCCTGAGAGAAAAACAGAAACCCTTTCAGAATTAACAATCAAAGACAAACATTATATATTATTTACAAGGTTACAAAATGCAAAAGAAAGAAGTAATAGTCTATCATAAATTTGGGCAAGAAATTAATTGCGTAGTTTTGGATGTGTAAGCGTCTGGTCGTGATTCTCTGAGAGTGATCAGTCTCTACACGCATTACGACATGCTTGGGTTGTCTCTCTCAATCACGTGCAGCTTGTTTTGGTATTCTAGTCATTCTGTAGCAGACAAAACAGCAGCTGGTTAAACATAGAGAGGTTGTCAGTGCATTGCAGTTACAGCTTGCGTTTTATACATACTGTATAGATTGTTTGCCAACTAATTAACGTTCCCCATTCTGGATTCCAAATTCCGAATTCCATTCTGGTTCCAAATTTTAGGAATGGCATAGACTTCAGAGATGGAAATAGGACTCCCTTTGCCTTTCCTGGTTTCAAATGGGAGTTTAATAATAAGACACAC
Organism: Polyodon spathula; assembly: GCF_017654505.1. Classification (NCBI taxonomy): domain Eukaryota; kingdom Metazoa; phylum Chordata; class Actinopteri; order Acipenseriformes; family Polyodontidae; genus Polyodon; species Polyodon spathula. The sequence continues at coordinate 19,032,775 of NC_054557.1, read as the reverse complement.
CTGAGCTTCGTACCTCTGCACACACAGGAGACTTATTAGAGATAATTATTATTATTATTTTTTGTATGAGTGCTGTCGGGCAGCTGGGTTAATCTGAGATGGGGCATTTATCTTCCCTACCGCTTCAGGTTGGTGTAGAGGGACTCATCGGACAACTCCAAATCCTGTTCAGAGAAACAGAACAAAGAAACAGAGAGAACAAGGGTGGCAATGAGACTCCCGCTGCACAGCAGTGTGATCCATTCCTGGTTTCGCTATGAGTTTAATAATAAGACACACCTGAGCTTGTTACCCAGACACACTGGGGGCTGATCAAGCTGGTAGTAAAACCTGGACTGGATCACACTGCTGTGCAATAGGAGCCTGGTTGCCGTCTTTGTGTAATATTAGATTGTGTAATGAAATTAAGATGTAGAAAAAAACAACACGTACTGTGTAGAAGCCTTCTGGTTGAACATTTCGTTGTTTTCTAATTTTACCCTAAAACAAACAAACGCAAAAAACACTTGTGTATCGCATTTGCTTTGCACGTTGTTAGCAGGTTTAAAGAAGCCTCGTTTATGTTGTTTAACTGCTGGCTCGTTAAAACAGCTACTTACTGTTTCCCGTTGACCCGTGGGTGTGATGTGCTCATATAGTGACGGTCCATCATTAGCTGCAGCATTTGAACCTGTGATACAATGACAGTGCAGTGTTACTATATACAGTCACCCTCCAGCTGTAAAAGCTTTGAACTCACTGCAAATAGCTGACTAGCCTATAATCTGTCACTCACAGCGATACAGGGAGCCTTTACAATCCAGTTATCTCGTATGAGAGATGGTACTGACCTGCACATGCCAAGCGGCGCTCACAAGATACTTACTCTTTTGACCCGGGTCTAACTGGGAATTATTTTGGTTGGATGATTGTTTTTTCCTGGAAACACAAAAACAAACCCGAGACACAGCAGTGAGTTGTGCAATAGCATTAACACAATCTGTGTAAGTGTAGTGTGCAGACTCATTAGAACACCCCATTGCATCTGCAGATTTTTCTGTTTTCAAGTTGTTTAAGATGCCTGATTAAAGCACAAAGCGGTCTGACATTTTCACACAACAGGAGAGTCTGTTGTTGCTCTATCACTGATTACTGAGTGGAAACTGAGGGTTTCATGCAGGTGGGTGTACAAAGGAGATCAATAATTTCCAAACTAGTGTATATAATTTGTACAGTATATTGGTATATCTGGTTCTGGAGGCCATAATAAAACTTTAGAACGAGTTTAAAAGCCTTGCTGTTGCTGAAGGTGTTGTGGTCCCTGGGTGTCTCCAGCAGATCTTATTGAGATCAATCGATTGAATGGGACGTTATCAAGCAACAATCATCACATAGGAATGCGTCAGTAGGTACCTACTAGACTCCTAACCCCTAAACCTAATCTCTACCCTCTAACCCTAACTGTGTTGCTATTGAAGTAATTTTTAATATTATTTCAAAACTGCATTTAGCGCCCTCTAGCGGCTACTACATCTGACTGTCATTAATGCTCTTGATGTGGACCCGCTCTACCCGTTGCGAGGCTAGTAGGTACCTTCCTATGGGCTGATTTTTGTTTGATAATGTCCCATTCAATCGGCTGATGTCAAGCAGATGTGCTGCTGGCCTGACTGCATTGGAAACCAGGGTACATGCCCACAATCCATGACAGTGCAAGCGCTATTCCTGTCAATTGTTTTTGCATTCTGTCCTAGTGGAGGTGGAACTATTGTAGAGTGGGTGGGGAGAGAGCAAGAGAGGGGTTGAGGATTGGCTACAATAGTTGTCATTTTTTTTTCTTTCATGGAAGATCATAGTTCTCCAGCATAAGTAAATGATAAGAGTGAGAATAGTCTGCAGTAAGCAGTTCGGTGCACTTACTTATAACGCTGTATGCCGAAATAAGACAGAGTGAGACCTGAGACTATAAGCACTGCAGCAATGCTGGTGACGATCACTAAGACCTGCTGTGACGTCAAGGACGAGGGCGCTGGGGGTTCCCCCACACCTGGAGGGGGAGCGGGAGAGGGGTGAGCGGAAACAACCAGCGAGCTGGGAAAGAGGCTCACGCGTTACAGAATAGGAAGTGGCTCTCGCTGCTGTCTAGTTATTTATAGGAGTTACTGAGTAAATGCACACGCGCTTTTACACAGCATTGCAATGTTATTCTGCATCGTTACAGTGCACTTCATGCGTATATGCAAGCACACAGTTGTATCAGAAAGGGGTTAGGGTTCGGGTTAAAGATCAAGTTAGGGTTAGGGTTAGGGTTAGGGTTAGGGTTAGGGTTAGGGTTAGGGTTAGAGTTGGGGTTGGGGTTGGGGTTAGGGTTAGGGTTAGAGATGGAGATAGGGTTGTGGTTGTGGTTAGGGTTAGAGATGGAGTTAGGATTGGGGTTAGGGTTAGGGTTAGGGTTAGGGTTAGGGTTAGGGTTAGGGTTAGAGTTGGGGTTGGGGTTGGGGTTAGGGTTAGGGTTAGAGATGGAGATAGGGTTGTGGTTGTGGTTAGGGTTAGAGATGGAGTTAGGATTGGGGTTAGGGTTAGAGATGCAGTTAGGTTTAGGGTTAGGGTTTGGGTTAGGGTTAGAGATGGAGTTGGGGATGGGGTTGGGGTTAGAGATGCAGTTAGGTTTAGGGTTAGGGTTTGGGTTAGGGTTAGAGATGGAGTTGGGGATGGGGTTGGGGTTAGAGATGCAGTTAGGTTTAGGGTTATATCGTACAAAAGATGTAAGCATTAACTACATTGTAACCATGCGTAGTGACACCGTAATCACGTGAGAGCACACACGTATTAACTAAGTAACTACGATGTAAATGCATAGTAATTAGAGACGCTTTACTTTGTAGTACTCTGTATGTAAAAAGTACAGTTCCTCACCCGTCACATCAAGTCTTTTCTCTGCAATGCTGGTCCCTCCTGTCACTGGGTTCGCTGCCAGACAGCTGTAGCTGCCCGTATTACTGGAGTTTACAGCATCTATCTTGTACTCTGAGCCCCGGGCCTTCTCTTTCCCATTGAAATACCAGGTGTAAAAACACGCTGGGGTGGATCGAGCCGAACACACGAATGTTACGGAGGAATTGAGAACTGCTGAGTCTGGTCCTGTAATAGATACCTGCTCTGGTCCATCTGCAATACACACAAGATAACAGTGAAGAGCCTTAAACACTCACACCCCAGTGGAGCAGGCTGAACGAGTCTGAATGCAACATGCACAGAGAAGAGAGGATCTTTGGAGAGGTCAGATAAACAGGAGACTTTCCTTTGTGTACTTACAGTTGATGATCAATCCGTATGCATCGCTTGTCTTACTGCTTACAAGGTTAGAAGCTGTACACTGATATGCGCCGGTATCAGACAGTAGAACTGGGTTGAAGGAGACCGTGCTGTTGTCCACTGATAATGTTATCCTATTATCAGTGGACAGGGGCTGACCATCCATCATCCACAGCCTTGAATCAGCAGACCCTAACCCAGACACCTCGCAGGTTAGATTCACAGCAGTGAGGGCCGCTATTGGTAAACCCGGTGAGGACTGTGTCACAGCGATGTTCGAGATGGGTAGAGAAGCCTGTGCTGTGAATACAGGATTGTTAGGCACTGTTATTGAAACAGAGATAGTGTTTATTTTCAGATATTACTGTGATTGCATAGTGATAGGTACGCTATATATGTGAGCCGCTATTGCAAGTTTGTGCTGCTGTTGCTGATTCATGACTGCACAGGAGTGTCATCCAGTGCCTGGCCCTGTTCCTCCTAGCTGGTTTAAATAATTCAGACTAATCACGTGTTAGCAAGATTCGATTAACCCGATATCTGTGATAATCTGTCACAGATCATCTGAGAATAATTGAGGTCAAGTCATGGATGATGTATCCAAAGACTGACACCTACTGCCTAGCACTGGCATTGTATAATTGTCATTAAAATGTTGGATTATTTGCATCAGTTGCTGAATTGTAGCTCGTTTTTAATTTCATGTAAGTGATAACGTCATAAGTACTTGTACATTAATGCTGTGAAAGGATTTCCTGTTCACATAATTCGCCTCATTTGGTCCTGAAGGTGCCTTGATGGGGATCTGTCTGCAGTCCACAGCACCAATGACGCTGGGGAACTCTGCATAATAATGCAGCCTACTTAATAAACGATAACGATGGGATTACCTATTCATTAAAATGCATATAACCTAGTAGATTACCTGCGACTGCATAGAAGCCCTCTTTGATGGCGTTTCCCCTTGCATGTCCCGGGAATGTGTTGCAGCGGCTTTGCCGATATTTTCAGCATCGCCAACTGAGTATAGGAACGCGCCGCAAGAAAAAAAGCGCAGCCCTGTGCATGTAGACTGTGCTACTGTCAACGCACGGCTGCGCCGGGTGGTATGGGCAATGTGCGGCTCAAGTAGATGCAAAGGACCTTGGCTGTCTCTCAGTACTCTTTCCCTTTTAAAAACTAACCTAATTAAACTCGCTCCTTGATCTATGCGATCTCTAAGGAAGGGCGCTGCCATCTTAGAGGGGCGAGTCAAGTGCTTTAATTGGGTAGAAGCACTAGTTTTTATACACAGCATTAAGTTAGCCTGCGCTGGAGTAGGTTTAAGATTAAGGATGTGTTGCTATGGTAAGTTAGTCGGATAGACTTTAATCTTGCTTCGAGGAACAGAAAAAGCCAGACTTCTGTCTAGTTATCCTGAGAGTTATCCGGCTAACTCAGTTAGCCAGCTACGAGGAGCAGGGTCCAGGCTTTATTACCAGCTCGATTAGCCCGCAGTGTGTCTCCTTGAACTCACAGTAAAACCAGGATTGGATTAAACTGCTGTGCAACGGGAGTTTTATTCCCAGCTCAGCTATGCTTCAGTGTATACATGGTTTTGGTTATGAGAGGATGCGGAATGTTATTTGTAGATTGCGGTTCCGCGACTCAAGGGCTTTACGTTGTGATCAGGCAGGATTTAGAATTATATTGATTAATGTTAAGGTTTTTACAAGTATAGACAATCTAACACAAAGCAATATATATTTACAACTAAATGAAAGGGTAAAAGGCGGAGAGAAAAGAGAGAGAAAGAGGAAAGAGAGACAGTAGCAGGGAGAGAGATCGGGAGAGAGGTCAGCGTTTTTAATGAATCTTTGTTTTTAAGCTTGGTATCAAAACTAAACCGTCACCCTCGTTTAGATTAGTTTCGAGTTTCAAATTAGTACTCTTTAAGATTTACAATAACACTGTCTTGTAGATCATTGAAAATCTGGTTTCCTTACCATTAATGAGCACAAAGCAAGCGAAATTCCAAACTGCCGCGCAGGTCGCCTTCATTTTCTCGAGGACCGAACACGGCTTCCTCGTTCTTTCGTTATGATTATTACCCAGATGATAAAAAATAACCTTTATCCCAAGTCTCCGTGCCCTGTGCCACACTCCCACAACATGGACACAACCGAACACTTCCTTGTACAGAAAAAAAAACGTACAGGTGGAAGAAAACGCAGTTTAAAAGCTATTAGGACAGTCCAGAGTCAGTCTGCGTGCTCCTCTGGATGCGCTGTCAGCCTGGAGACATGCAATTCAATAAAATATCCCGGGTCCGAACATTTCTGTGGTCGGCACTGAGTCGGCAGGCTCCCTTGAGAAAGATGTGTACAACATATGGAAAGTGGGCAGCCTGCTCTTTGAGCTTATATATATATATATGGATAAATAGTTAGATAGATAGATAAATAGATAGTTATTTTCCATTAATCGGGGTAATTTCTTATTCTGTATTTTTTTGTACGGTGGAAGTTCTGATCCACACTTTCCCTTCGTGCTGAAAGCTGTCGTTAGGGATTTACAGCAGAGGCGCGGCTGTATGATACTGACATGTTTACTCTGACTAGGAAACTGGGACAGACGGATGTCTGGTAAATATTTGTGAAGTATCTATGCGTTGAGTGCTTAACGTGTGTAGTCGGTTTGATCCCATGTACGGAAAGAATAATTAGCTACATTTATAGGAGAAATAGCCCACACATAATTTCCCAAAACCACATTGCTAAAATATATTCCCCATATTTACTAAAGTTAAACAGTTTTTTTTATTAAAAAACAAAATATGTGATGTCACACAAAAACTTGTATTAAAAACACATTCATAGATTCATATTGCATTGATGATGTGCTCTATAAACCACTTCAATTTTATTTTTATACACACACACACACACACACACACACACACACACACACAATATATTAGCGTATATATCCACATATTTTTCATAAAACGTGCAAATTCATACGGTTACATGGGTACTTTACCCAACAAGACTGACCATGTTACTTACCTTTTTGTAAAAATTTCTTTGATTTCTTAATCGGATATGATGATGATGATGATATGATATGATGAGTATTATTTATAATAATAATAATAATAATAATAATAATAAATAATAATAATAATAATAATAAAGGTTTATTCCATCGTTTATGGGATCTCAGCATTCAAAGTAAAATTCCTCAGAACTCGCATCTTTTAAATCGAAGTGCCTTCTAAATACCGCGTCTTTCGTTTTTGCAGTGAGATGGATGCAGCGACGCTTAAACCATGAACCCTGCAGCTGCGAGGCTTTGCTGTGTTTGCAATGTGCTCATGACGTGTGGCAGCCAGTCTCGCCAATAAAGAGAGGCTTTGCTATTTTTTTGGCGAGTCCCACCTAGGCTCTATGGAACAGCACACAGCAAGCATCTGCAGGAAGCATGGAAGCGAGCATCATTATTGGATTGTCAGATCGCTCTGTGCAGGTCTATAGATGCAATAGAATGAAACAAAAATGCATTTTTTTAAATCGGTAAAGTTCGACGTGAGCTGGGTGTGTAAGGATAGGGCAGAAGAAGCAGAAGGGAGCGATAAGTAGGACAGAGTGCCGGCTAGAAAGGACCGGACCTAGGACAGAAGCGCAGGCAAGGCCCACTCTAGTAACAGACCAACGAAGCTGGATATGGAAGCTAGTATAGAAGGTGGTCACTGACTGGGGGTGGCGATGCCGACACAGATGGCCAGGGGCGAAGTACCCAGCAACCGAAAACACATACGAGGTTATGACTCGGGGAGCCGCCCCTCGGGAGGAAGATGGACCGGGACACGAAAGGAGATAGAGAGGGAGAGGTACCCAGCGTCTGAGACTTGTGTAAAGGGGCGCTCGTTAGACCCCCAATTGGCCGAGACTTCACGAGGAACAGAGTATGGAACAAAGCCTTCAGTGAGGCAAGATAAGCGCAGGAGCTGCGAAAGGACAGTGTGGCGGGAGGTCCGCTCTGACTCACACGGTGAGAACCCCCCTGAAGGTAAAGGGAGGCTGATGCCTAGCCCTGAAGTCGGGGAGGTGAGACTCACTTGCCCCCCAGAGACACCGATGCGAAGGCATGTATGAGAAGGTGGAGGAGAGGAGGAGGAGGAAAACGAAACACTTGATCAGAGCTTAAATAGAGAATAGGTACTAACTGACAGGAAACTGGAAGCCCCCTGCTGCACTCCCCCTGAACTACGCAAGCTAACATTTATCAGTATCCAATAAATCTATTCGTTAAGGTGTTCAATTCAAAACAGGAAAAGCCGCCCATCCCTCGCTTTTAGAGTTAAGCACCAATCAATGGCGGGTCAGTGCACGTCCTCGGTCCGCAAGTACAGAGTGCAATTATCAATGCCCTAGATGAGTGGAAAGCATTCTTCCAATCGGCTTGTAAGACACTCAGTGTACAAGTTAATTGTCCTTAATTAATGTTAATGATTGGATTTCTTGAATACTTAAACAAGTCTGAGTACGACTAGAGAGTTTTTTTAACGAGTAATATTTAGAAACGTGGTTATTATAATGGTAGGTTTGGTGATTACTAGCATTTTAATTTTAAAATAAAGTCTAATATTTCTACGCTTCCTCACTATATTTAGCAGACGCCTTTATCCAAAGCGTCTTGCAGACACTAGGGGGTGAACTATGCATCAACAACTGCTCCAGAGTCACTTCTAATAGGACCTCGTTCGTTTAACTTCACATCCCAAGGAGGGAACACAAAGAGGTTAAGCGACTCGCTTAGGGTCCCACACAGTGAGGTTGCGGCTGAGCGGGGATTAGAACCGGGGGACCTCTTGGTATCAAGCCCATTTCCTCTAACCACGGGAGCACAACGAGAGAATGAAAGCGCCGGCCGCTCTTATGTCATGTACTTTCATGTCACGCAGCACACAAGAGCAGAGAGTGATAACAGCATTATTCACCGATGTGTCATGTCCTTGTAGGTTCAGGCCCGGACAGCCCCCAATTCTCAAAGATAACATGCATGCCCCAACAACAGAAACAACATCTGAAACACCTCGACCTGGACGCGCTGCCGCACCTCTTGAGAAAACAGGAATGGGACCATACCCAGGGCAGTAAAGCGTTAATCGCGTCGCTGCTATCCTCCTAACAGAAACTATGATAACTGTGTGCCAGTATTTCATTCTGACACACACTGCCAGTAAATTTAAAATCTAAAATCGAAGGTAACATTTTTATTTTTCAACACAGGCAGCTCGTTTCTATGCTGTTCTTTTTTTTTACATATAGCACCCAATGCAACACGCCCAACTGCCCCGTTAACTTTCTTTTAAACCAGGATTACAATTTAAAAATAATTACACAGCGGGTTATTTTGTGTATTTTGAGGACAGCGAGAAGGACTGTAGGGCAATGGTATTTGAACATCGGCGTATCTAGACGGTACCAGTGAGTCAGAGTCACATTTGTGTGTTATTTATTTATTTATTTTTGGATAAGTTCTCCGCAAGTTCTTGGAACTGTTTACCAGAGCTATTGGGCATGGCTTTCTTTATAAATCACAGCATAAATACAGTGCATCTTTCTTGTTGGGATCTGCCAGGATATTTGCAGATATCATAGATAAATCGTGGAGCCGCGTTTTAAATTGTATTTGTATTACCCAATTGCGTTCCTGTACACTTATTTGCTGTGTTTTTACCGCGGTATTACAGAATTGAACCTCTTAACGCACACGATTGAGACATGTCTTTCTATTGCAATGCTACATCGATAGTCCGAAACTGTAAATGGTTTCTGGCTTATAAATGAAAAACCTACCGACTAGCATGGGCGGATCCGGGGGGGGGGCGACGACCCCCCCCCCCCTTCATGACACTCTAGTCTAATGGTTTCGAAGTGTAAAACCGAGTTTTGCAATGTGTATTTTATAGGGTGTTGCTGTGTGTGGCTCTCTTTTGAAATAACTTCCACACCTATTAAGCAATACAACGACGACGGAAAGCGACTTTACTGATGTTGTTATTCAGCGTGTTGTCTGTTTGAACTGCAATCAGTCTCTCATGCTTGCTTTTCTATACGCAGTTTTATCACAGGGACAGTCCACAGAAGGCATAGTTGCAATAACTATACACTTAACTTTGAAATGTTTTTTGTTCCCCATATCTGTTTAAATATTGTCTTGACTTGTCTTTATTGTACTCCGCAGATGGATTTTTTCTTAGCTGTAGGGTCAATTCCTTTTAACTGTGAAACAGATATTGCGAAAGCTTCCATTGACACCAATGCATTAAACCCGTCCACGTTTCTGCCACTTCATTAGAATTTTCCAGTTATTAAATCCAATTGTAAAACGACTCTGTTACAGATTAGGTAAGAAAGAATAATTTTGTTGCAAAAGATTTATAAATCATAAACGTATTTCAGTATATTTTAGGCGTATACATATTTTTCTATAGTTTACACAACACTTTCATATTCATTTCCCGTGTTAGGAAATTGAAACAGCCGCATGTTGTAATTACAAATTGCACCCCCTTCATCTGTTACACACATAAAAACCGTTTAGACTCTTTATTTGACTAAAACGTACAGACAGAAGAACATAAGAAAGTTTACAAACGAGAGGAGACCATTCGGCCCATCTTGCTCGTTTGGTTGTTAGTAGCTTATTGATCCCAGAATCTCATCAAGCAGCTTCTTGAAGGATCCCAGGGTGTCGGTTTCCACAACATTACTGGGGAGTTGGTTCCAGGCCCTCACAATTCTCTGTGTAAACAAGTGCCTCTTATTTTCTGCTCTGAATGTCCCTTTATCTAATCTCCATTTGTGACCCCTGGTCTTTTGAAGAGGTCCCCTGGGTATACATTGTCAATACCTTTAGGATTTTGAATGCTTGAATCAGATCTTTTTTCCTGTATCATGATCATATTGCAAGGGTTTCACTGCACTGTGTAAATGGATAACATGGTTAACACTTTGAATATTTCAGTGTGTAAAAGTGTATATTCTTTCAACCACTAGGTGTCACTATATCCCACAACGAATGCGTACCGAAACTCAACGGTGCTGTTGAGCGTCCAATCACAGGCGATGATAACCTTGGTGGATGAGAACTGGTGGAACACCCCCCCCATATTATCTCAGCTGTGGCTGTTCAGCATTTCAACTGAATGAAGCGTGACCCTCGTTTCTGGAGCAGATTAATATAATATATGGCATTGCTTATTACAATGTTATTGCATTTTAAAGACAACTTTTACAGAAGTAGAATCATTTTACAATTGATTACATTGTTTTCTTAATAATATTCATATAAATATTAATTTAAATAGCAAATATAGCCAAACCTGCTTCATATCACATGTAAATGTCAATCTCATTTATCACTCATTATACTGTGTGTGTGTGTGTGTGTGTGTGTGTGTGTGTGTGCAGTGTGTGTGTGTGAGTGTGGATCAGTGTGTGTGTGTGAGTGCAGTGAGTGCAGTGTGTGTCAGCCTGTGTGTGTGTCAGTGTGTGTATCAGTGTGTGTGTGTTTATAAATACAATAGAAACAGTCATTAGGTGCAGAAAACAAAAATATTGAAAATAAAAACTTTCAAAAATACTCTTCAAGTCACAGGCTGTGCTGCTGTTGGGTTGTTTCCTGAATCAAGCTCTGTTGAAGAGAAAGCACAATGGTTTACACTTTATCCCATCAGCACACTAGTTATATATCTTATATGTTATGATTGAGTTCCTAACTTGTCAGAGTTGATACCAGGTGTTCATTCAGGTGTGTGGAATCCCTCCTACCTGTTCAAGGTGCTGTATGTGGACTGATCAGGAAACTGTAAGCCCTGTGCAGGGAGAGAGGAGCACAGTTACTGGTTGAGGAGATTCATCAATAGATCTCAATTATAACAGCAGTGTGATTGTATTACAGTAAAGGGTCCTTACTGTGTATGTGCTGTCCGGGTTTTTTGCTTCGCCCTGGAAAAATAAGAACCCAAGATTTCAGTTACTTTCAAAGCAGGTTCTCTTATGAAGAGGATGCATGCCTTGTGTTTTCTGTATATTATTTCCCTGTTATTATCAATACCTGCCTTTGCAGAAACATTAAATAAATCCCCCGGGAAGGGTAGAGTACATTTCAAATAACAAAGGTCGCTCTGTTGTTTCTGTAATGAGCTGTTAATGAATACAGATCAACACACACTCACACTCACCCTCACAAACACTGAGAGCTTCATAAGCACGCGTGCACACAGGTTCACATACAGTATCCCCCTGGTTACTTACAGCTCTCTGGACAGCACTGGTGTTCTCATACACTGCTGATGCATTCGGCCCCAAGAAGTTTTCATAAGTGACAGCACCTGGACCTGCAATACGAGATGCAGAGAAATCAACAGTATAGAATTAGGATATTAAACTGATACATCAACGAGGGTAACAGATTCTGCAGTGTAGAGAGAGCAAGGCTCCCACATTGGGGTGTGTCTCTTACAGTGATCAGGCATACTCACTGCTTTGAGCTGGACCAGGTTTGAGATCATGTGGATTGTTCCTGAACAAAATGGGAAAAATAAATGAGATATTTCCATTTGATTTTCACAGTCAAATGATATTTACATTTAAGATTCATGCTGAGGAAGATACTCACAATAGATCTTCAATGAAACTGGACAGGAAACAGAATAGCTAACAATAGGCTGGGTGCTGAGCAGCACGTCACACAATGTGCCGCTATGTGGACAGTAATCCACGCAGTGCACTCACCTGCATAGTTTAACACTTAAATACACCCCAAGAGCAATGGCAGTGACCCCTGTAAGTGTGCCCATGACAATTCCAGCAATCTCTCCAGATGACAAGGACCCCGAACCTGTGGGCTCTTCTTTATCTAGACAGAGGAGTAAACTGTTAGTGTGTAGAGAAGATCAGCAAACAAACATCTCACAGCTAAGTGTTGGGGAGTGTTGACTATTTCACGACTTTCACAATTCCCTGGACACTCTGCAGTGCACTGAACGAGTTCAGAAAGATCTAGAATATTATAGAACAATGGTGATATTATGACATCAACATTCTAGAAAAAGAACGTTCCATTCTGAGTGCCAGAATTCATTGTAAACAAAGCCAATATGACCTTCACTCTTTACCAGGAAAAGGACACACACAAATGAAAATCATATCGTATAACTCTCCAATCACGATAAATTCCTCTACTGCAGAACTGTTTCTTCCAGTCACTGAGTTCCGGGCTGCACAGGTGTAACTTCCCCTATCAGCATTGCTTACAGAAGCGATCTTGTATTGTGAGCCCTGGGCAGCCTCTGTCTCATTGAAATACCAGCTGTAACTACAAGGGGGGATAGACTGAGTCGAACATGTGAATGTCACGTAGGAATTGAGAACTGCTGAGTCTGGTCCTGTAATAGATACCTGCTCTGGTCCATCTGCAATACACACAAGATAACATTGAAGAGCCTTAAACACTCACACCCCAGTGGAGCAGGCTGAACGAGTCTGAATGCAACACATGCACAGAGAAGAGAGAATCTTTGGATACTTACTATTGACCTCCAATCTGTATCCAGCACTCGCCACTTCACTTACAGGGTTCTCAGCTTTACACTGATATTCTCCTTTATCAGACTGCAGCACTGGGTTGAAGGAGACTACAATGTTGTCCACAGACAATGTTATTCTGTCACTAGTGGACAAGGGCTGACCGTCCTTCAGCCAGAGCCTTGAGGAAACAATCTGTGATCCAAGCACCTCACAGGTCAGGTTTAGAGTCTGGTTTGCTATTGGCTGTGCAAGGCTGGGTTTCACATTTACATTAGTTATTGGCTCTGTGAATAGAAGTTACAGAATTAGGCACTCTATTGGAAAGAGGTGTGTTGTTTTTACAGCAATACTGAATTGGGTGTCCAAAATAATCAGGTCTTTCTTACTTCATCTGATTGGGAATTGAAAGCAAGAAAATACATCTTGTAGAGGTAAGGAAGGGGTCCGCTGTGGTGTAGTTATGGAAACGGTTAAAGGATAACTTTATAATCTCTGAATTTGCATAATAGTTTTAAAAGAATGTATGATCCCATGAAAATAAGATTTCGTTGTCAGTTTCCAGCCACGGTACGCCAGTGCGGCAGGAAAAATGTCAGCGCCCCGATGAGAGGAAAATATTCTTCCAAACAGCTTTTAAAACACTCAGTGTGGAAGCTAATTGCCCTCGATTGGTGCTCAATTGTAAACGTGAGGGAGGACAGCTTTTCCTCATTTTCAAAGCAACATGTTAATGAATGGATTTATTGAATACCTGTTGATAAATGCTTCTGAAAAGCAATTCTGTGTATGAGCAAAGAGTTTCTGCACATCCCTACAGTCGGGACCAGAATGCTAAGCAGTAAGCACTTCTGGGGTATAAACGCTATATATATATATATATATAGTACTTAACTGATACCAGAAATGAAAGCCTGTAAACAGAGATGACATCATACTAAAAAGGATTTCTGAGATACAAAGATAATTTACACAGCAATAGACACATACAAGCTACACAACTGAACAGAATAAACATTCTCTGTGCATATGTGTATCAAAGACCTGATGAGAAAAGTGATAATCCTAAAATTGTAAGAAGATTAGATACATTTATAGGTAGCAATTCAGAGTGTTGGGTTGAAACTATCAAAGCCTTATTTCTACTCCACAAAAGGATGTTCAACAATGAACAATTGTTCCCTATTTACAATACATTGAACTACTTTTAAAAAGCGTTTACACATTCTCTTAGGTTAAAAATTGCTCTGAAAAGAATTAATGAACGTTCTCTGAAACAGAGATACTTAATACAATAATCAATATTGACCTTAAAAAACATTCTTTACAAACAGGTGTGACTAGAGGAAGCTGAAAAAAGGCTATTTTCGCTTTTATTCCACAAGTGAGAAGCTGTTTTCAAAGAGCTGAACGATTGTGGAACCGCGACATTCAGGTTTTGAAAGCTGACTGCTGCCCAGCCGAGTCACTGGTCACTGGCACAAACAATCGACACGACTTCTAACCATCTCTCCACGGTTTAGCATTACTTAGCATCGAGATACAATGGAAACAGCTGGCACGGGTGGGACTCAGATACTCAACCTTCATCCAATATACTGTTTATATAACAAGCGTAACGTATGGAAAATGACGTTGTTAAAATCTAAATCGAATAATTCCTTTCCTTAGATCATGCCCCATCTACCCCCACTGTAAACAGTGTTTGCTCTTTACTCGCATACCTAAAACAAACATACATTTCTGTGACAAATGCTTCTCGATGTGTTAGGGTGCTTTTGTAAACTCAATCTGACGCTCTGAAGGAGCATCTGAGAAATCTCTTCGCTGTGCCGTTAAAATGGCTTTTTCTCGTACAGATATAACCGATATTTATATTGATATGTTTTTGCATGAGTTTTCATCTCGAGTTTAATACTACTGTAATGACTACCGCTGCTCTTCAGTTTGATTTTGTTTTTGTTTGTGTGGCGGACGGTACTGTTTAAAAAAGAAAGAGAAACTGATTGGTGTTGAAGAAGCCAGCGTGTGGACGACACCTCCCCTTTCTCCACTTCGGTCGCTTCAAAATGTAAAACCCCAACTTCAAAAGTCGTTTTGAAAGTGACGGCTCTGTGAATGCAGCTCTGAAGCTGGAGTGGTCACAGTGTGGCTCCGAGCGCTACGACATTGATCTCCTCTGAGTTTCCGAACAGCGCAGAGCACTCCAGGAGTTTAGGAACGAGTGCGCTCTGACACTCTAAGATTGAGCTTACTAACGCACCCTTTGATTTATTATTACTTAAATGACTTACCATAAACGTTCAAGGTAACTTTTCCACTGAATACGTTTACACTTCCCGATACAAAGGCAGTGCCCTGAATTGTATACACTCCAGCGTCGCTGAGCTGCACAGATCTGAGCTCCAGTGACCCTGTAGTTGTGTTCAGGGTGACTCTGTTCTCATATCCCGGGCCTGTGACTGTGACTGATCCGGCCCATGACACCACATGGATCCTTGTACGGCTGAAAGTCCATGTCACTGCAACTAGAGCTCCACGGGATTTCACCTCCAGCGTTACATTGTCTCCAACCTTGCCGATCACAGGATATGTGACAGCTCTTTCTATCAGTGTTGAAGACCCTAGAAAAATCAATTTTAAATATTCTGTCAACACTTTTACTGGCATCTGGAAAGTTTAAAGAAGCAACATCTTTACCTTTTAGAAACAGCAGGAGCCCCAGCGTCAGAAGTGCTGCTTGCGAGTTCTCCATTGCCGTGTGAAAGACACTTCCTCGTTCATATCATTTCAGATAAGAGGCTCTCTATCAAGGAATCGGCCTCTTTATTTGTCATTGAAGGAACCAAATATTATAACTTGATCAACCAACGATCATTTGGGTGCGGTTTTACAATGTTTAGAGAGGAATTTGTGAAAGGAGGGGGGGAAGGGTAGAATGTTTCAGTACACCATTAGGTTGGGTCAGATGTCCAGGGGCAGACTGGGGGGGGGGTGGGGGGGGGGGGGTAGAAGAAGGGCAATGCCTCCTTGCTTGCTAGGTCATAAATTCCAGACTGAAGTGAACATAACAACCGCAACGAAGGGGGCAATCATGCCCCACAGCTATCCTCTATTGGTTGAGTATATGAGTTTAGGGGGTAGACATCACTGAATTGTCTGCTGAGTGCCTAATCCTGATAGGAGCAGGGAATTTTATGTAGAAACTATACAACCCATGTATGTGCTTTACCCGGCAGAACGCCACAGGGTTACTGATGAAGTGACTGTTATTCTCCGGAGCGCTCTGTATTTTGATGACCACTGCAATAAACCTTTGATGCAACGATCGACGTGATTACATTGTCTCTGATCATCTCTGCACTTCATTATGCTGACCCTACATCATAAACAATTTTCTGGAATCTAACTTTATATTTTCATATCATATATTTTGTACAGAGCATGCACAGAGAAACGTTTATTGTGAATGTGATAATCATTTCATCTGCAGTGACAATCCTGATCTGGAGCCGGTAATATAGAATTGCTGCAGCTGCATGTGCACAATACGGGTATGAATTGTGAAGTGCTCTTACAGGAATCAAAACACACGGGATTTTTCTTTTTTTTTTTTTTTGCAACGAAATATTAAATAATCAATATACAGCATTAATATTGGAAGCAACCACGGAACTACTGTAGGACATAAAAGCCCTGCTCACCCTTGGACCGGTTCGACACCAGGACAGTTTGCGCGGTATAGAATATACCGGCACGAAACCACTTTCTGTCATAACTTACTTTTCAATACCAGTACAGCCCGATACAGTTGCGATATACCTGCTGCTTGCGAGTTCTCCATTGCCGTGTGAAAGACACTTCCTCGTTAGAAATATCATTTCAGATAAGAGGCTCTCTATCAATGAACCCGCTTCTTTACTTCTCATCAAACAGAGAGACTGGAATCTAACATTATATTTTCATATCATATATTTTGTACAGAGCATGCAAGCGAAACGTTTCTTGTGAATGTGATAATCATTTCATCTGGGCTTGCATCAATGCTTTGGAGCCGGCATATAGAATTGCTGCAGCTGCATGTGCACAATACGGGTATGAATTGTGAAGAGCCACGCTGCTCTCTGCAGTACACTTTACCTTTTAGTTTTTTTTTTTTGCAAGGCTGAAATATTAAACCAATCAATTTACAGCATTAATATTGGTGTAGCAACCACGGAACTACTGTAAGTGTAACGCTGTAAAGTATTTAAACTGTAAATCAAGACGCGTGTTTGCTTCAGAATATTGTCTTACCTGTATCGGTACCGTGTCGGTTTACCTGCCCACACTTCAGCTGCTCCGAGTCGAATCGAAACAGTACCGGTGCGAAACCTGCTCTTCTCTGAGTTTCCTACCGACACCGATAAGAACTCCAGTCGGCACAGATGTTTCGGTACGGTTCCGCAACGATACCGGTATAAAAATGCTAGTGTGAAGAACAGCGCAAAAGACATGACCCGCAGTTGCACTGTCACGCTGTATTCACTAGGTGTCACTATATACCACGTTTTCTCCGAGTGCTGAGACTTCGTTTAGATATTTGGGTCATGCTTGCTTTCTGTGTGATGATGTGTTTTTTTTTTTGCTGTATTTGTGTTCACTGTAAAGAAAGCCTTATTTTAATAAATTAGAAAAATTAAAATGAATGTTCTTTCATTCAAATGCATTTTTACAACAGAAACAGTCACTGTGTAAATGGACTGGCAAGAGTTAAAGTGAAAATGATGTTTAGAAAATAAGATTGTTATTATATATTGAGAGGATTTCAAAATAATAATACAAAACTTGGGTGATTACCCCTTTAACTTTTTTGCTTCATTAATACAGACACCGTTTGCATTGTGTAAGAGTGTGGTTTACACTTTGAGTATTTCCACTGCATGAAAGTATATATTCTCGCTACCACTAGGTGTCACTGTATCCCACAGTATGAAAGGCATGATGGTGACGTCAGGATGCTGTTGGTTATGCAGAGCCAATCTCCTCCAATCACAGGCGATGATAACCTTGGTGGATGAGAACTGGTGGAACCCCCCCCCCCCCATATTATCTCAGCTGTGGCTGTTCAGCATTTCAGCTGAATGAAGCGTGACCCTCGTTTCTGGAGCAGATTAATATAATATATGGCATTGCTTATTACAATGTTATTGCATTTTAAAGACAACTTTTACAGAAGTAGAAATTTTACAATTGATTACATTGTTTTCTTAATAATATTAATATAAATATTAATTTAAATAGCAAATATAGCCAAACCTGCTTCATATCACATGTAAATGTCAATCTCATTTATCACTCATTATATTGTGTGTGTGTGTGTGTGTGTGTGTGTGTGTGTGTGTGTGTGTGTGTGTCAGAGTGTGAGTGGATCAGTTTGTGTGTGAGTGCAGTGTGTGTGTCAGCCTGTGTGTGTGTCAGTGTGTGTATCAGTGTGTGTGTTTATAAATACAATAGAAACATTCATTAGGTGCAGAAAACAAAAATATTGAAAATAAAAACTTTCAAAAATACTCTTCAAGTCACAGGCTGTGCTGCTGTTGGGTTGTTTCCTGAATCAAGCTCTGTTGAAGAGAAAGCACAATGGTTTACACTTTATCCCATCAGCACACTAGTTATATATCTTATATGTTATGATTGAGTTCCTAACTTGTCAGAGTTGATACCAGGTGTTCATTCAGGTGTGTGGAATCCCTCCTACCTGTTCAAGGTGCTGTATGTGGACTGATCAGGAAACTGTAAGCCCTGTGCAGGGAGAGAGGAGCACAGTTACTGGTTGAGGAGATTCATCAATAGATCTCAATTATAACAGCAGTGTGATTGTATTACAGTAAAGGGTCCTTACTGTGTATGTGCTGTCCGGGTTTTTTGCTTCGCCCTGGAAAAATAAGAACCCAAGATTTCAGTTACTTTCAAAGCAGGTTCTCTTATGAAGAGGATGCATGCCTTGTGTTTTCTGTATATTATTTCCCTGTTATTATCAATACCTGCCTTTGCAGAAACATTAAATAAATCCCCCGGGAAGCTTAGAGTACATTTCAAATAACAAAGGTTGCTCTGTTGTTTCTGTAATGAGCTGTTAATGAATACAGATCAACACACACTCACACTCACCCTCACAAACACTGAGAGCTTCATAAGCACGCGTGCACACAGGTTCACATACAGTATCCCCCTGGTTACTTACAGCTCTCTGGACAGCACTGGTGTTCTCATACACTGCTGATGCATTCGGAACCTTGCAATTTTCATAAGTGACAGCACCTGGACCTGCAATACGAGATGCAGAGAAATCAACAGTATAGAATTAGGATATTAAACTGATACATCAACGAGGGTAATAGATTCTGCAGTGTAGAGAGAGCAAGGCTCCCACATTGGGGTGTGTCTCTTACAGTGATCAGGCATACTCACTGCTTTGAGCTGGACCAGTTTTGAGATCATGTGGATTGTTCCTGAATAAAATGGGAAACATAAATGAGATATTTCCATTTGATTTTCACAGTCAAATGATATTTACATTTAAGATTCATGCTGAGGAAGATACTCACAATAGATCTTCAATGAAACTGGACAGGAAACAGAATAGCTAACAATAGGCTGGGTGCTGAGCAGCACGTCACACAATGTGCCGCTATGTGGACAGTAATCCACGCAGTGCACTCACCTGCATAGTTTAACACTTAAATACACCCCAAGAGCAACGGCAGTGACCCCTGCAAGTGTGCCCATGACAATTCCAGCGATCTCTCCAGATGACAAGGACCCCGAACCTGTGGGCTCTTCTTTATCTAGACAGAGGAGTAAACTGTTAGTGTGTAGAGAAGATCAGCAAACAAACATCTCACAGCTAAGTGTTGGGGAGTGTTTACTATTTCACGACTTTCACAATTCCCTGGACACTCTGCAGTGCACTGAACGAGTTCAGAAAGATCTAGAATATTATAGAACAATGGTGATATTATGACATCAACATTCTAGAAAAAGAACGTTCCATTCTGAGTGCCAGAATTCATTGTAAACAAAGCCAATATGACCTTCACTCTTTACCAGGGAAAAGACGCACACAAATGAAAATCATATCGTATAACTCTCCAATCACGATAAATTCCTTTACTGCAGAACTGTTTCTTCCAGTCACTGAGTTCCGGGCTACACAGGTGTAACTTCCCCTATCAGCATTGCTTACAGAAGCGATCTTGTATTGTGAGCCCTGGGCAGCCTCTGTCTCATTGAAATACCAGGTGTAATTACAAGGGGGGATAGACTGAGCCGAACATGTGAATGTTACGGAGGAATTGAGAACTGCTGAGTCTGGTCCTGTAATAGATACCTGCTCTGGTCCATCTGCAATACACACAAGATAACAGTGAAGAGCCTTAAACACTCACACCCCAGTGGAGCAGGCTGAACGAGTCTGAATGCAACATGCACAGAGAAGAGAGGATCTTTGGATACTTACAATTGACCTCCAATCTGTATCCAGCACTCGTCACTCCACTTACAGGGTTCTCAGCTTTACACTGATATGTGCCTTTATCAGACTGCAGCACTGGGTCGAAGGAGACTACAATGTTGTCCACAGACAATGTTATTCTGTCACTAGTGGACAAGGGCTGACCGTCCTTCAGCCAGAGCCTTGAGGAAACAATCTGTGATCCAAACATCTCGCAGGTCAGGTTTAGAGTCTGGTTTGCTATTGGTTGTGCAAGGCTGGGTTTCACATTTACATTAGTTATTGGCTCTGTGAATAGAAGTTACAGAATTAGGCACTCTATTGGAAAGAGGTGTGTTGTTTTTACAGCAATACTGAATTGGGTGTCCAAAATAATAAGGTCTTTCTTACTTCATCTGATTGGGAATTGAAAACAAGAAAATACATCTTGTAGAGGTAAGGAAGGGGTCCGCTGTGGTGTAGTTATGGAAACAGTTAAAGGATAACTTTATAATCTCTGAATTTGCATAATAGTTTTAAAAGAATGTATGATCCCATGAAAATAAGATTTCGTTGTCAGTTTCCAGCCACGGTACGCCAGTGCGGCAGGAAAAATGTCAGCGCCCCGATGAGAGGAAAATATTCTTCCAAATGGCTTTTAAAACACTCAGTGTGGAAGCTAATTGCCCTCGATTGGTGCTCAATTGTAAACGTGAGGGAGGACAGCTTTTCCTCATTTTCAAAGCAACATGTTAATGAATGGATTTATTGAATACCTGTTGATAAATGCTTCTGAAAAGCAATTCTGTGTATGAGCAAAGAGTTTCTGCACATCCCTACAGTCGGGACCAGAATGCTAAGCAGTAAGCACTTCTGGGGTATAAACGCTATATATATATATAGTACTTAACTGATACCAGAAATGAAAGCCTGTAAACAGAGATGACATCATACTAAAAAGGATTTCTGAGATACAAAGATAATTTACACAGCAATAGACACATACAAGCTACACAACTGAACAGAATAAACATTCTCTGTGCATATGTGTATCAAAGACCTGATGAGAAAAGTGATAATCCTAAAATTGTAAGAAGATTAGATACATTTATAGGTAGCAATTCAGAGTGTTGGGTTGAAACTATCAAAGCCTTATTTCTACTCCACAAAAGGATGTTCAACAATGAACAATTGTTCCCTATTTACAATACATTGAACTACTTTTAAAAAGCGTTTACACATTCTCTTAGGTTAAAAAGTGCTCTGAAAAGTATTAATGAACGTTCTCTGAAACAGAGATACTTAATACAATAATCAATATTGACCTTAAAAACATTCTTTACAAACAGGTGTGACTAGAGGAAGCTGAAAAAAGGCTATTTTCGCTTTTATTCCACAAGTGAGACGCTGTTTTCAAAGAGCTGAACGATTGTGGAACCGCGACATTCAGGTTTTGAAAGCTGACTGCTGCCCAGCCGAGTCACTGGTCACTGGCACAAACAATCGACACGACTTCTAACCATCTCTCCACGGTTTAGCATTACTTAGCATCGAGATACAATGGAAACAGCTGGCACGGGTGGGACTCAGATACTCAACCTTCATCCAATATACTGTTTATATAACAAGCGTAACGTATGGAAAATAACGTTGTTAAAATCTAAATCGAATAATTCCTTTCCTTAGATCAAGCCCCATCTACCCCCACTGTAAACAGTGTTTGCTCTTTACTCGCATACCTACAACAAACATACATTTCTGTGACAAATGCTTCTCGATGTGTTAGGGTGCTTTTGTAAACTCAATCTGACGCTCTGAAGGAGCATCTGAGAAATCTCTTCGCTGTGCCGTTAAAATGGCTTTTTCTCGTACAGATATAACCGATATTTATATTGATATGTTTTTGCATGAGTTTTCATCTCGAGTTTAATACTACTGTAATGACTACCGCTGCTCTTCAGTTTGATTTTGTTTTTGTTTGTGTGGCGGACGGTACTGTTTAAAAAAGAAAGAGAAACTGATTGGTGTTGAAGAAGCCAGCGTGTGGACGACACCTCCCCTTTCTCCACTTCGGTCGCTTCAAAATGTAAAACCCCAACTTCAAAATATGGAATATCTTTTTTTCCTCTCAAAAAACATTAAAATGACCAATATAGAAATGCATAATAAAGCAGTTTTAGAATACACCCGCATTCCACCACAGCGAGCCGTTAGCCGTTTTGAAAGTGACGGCTCTGTGAATGCAGCTCTGAAGCTGGAGTGGTCACAGTGTGGCTCCGAGCGCTACGACATTGATCTCCTCTGAGTTTCCGAACAGCGCAGAGCACTCCAGGAGTTTAGGAACGAGTGCGCTCTGACACTCTAAGATTGAGCTTACTAACGCACCCTTTGATTTACTACTACTTAAATGACTTACCATAAACGTTCAAGGTAACTTTTCCATTGAATGTGTTTACACTTCCCGATACAAAGGCAGTGCCCTGAATTGTATACACTCCAGAGTCGCTGAGCTGCACAGATCTGAGCTCCAGTGACCCTGTAGTTGTGATCAGGGTGACTCTGTTCTCATATCCCGGGCCTGTGACAGGGACTGATCCGGTCCATTGCACCACATGGATCCCTGTACGGCTGAAAGTCCATGTCACTGCAGCTAGAGCTCCACGGGGTTTAACCTCCAGCGTTACATTGTCTCCAACCTTGCCGATCACAGGATCTGTGACAGGTCTTTCTATCAGTGTTGAAGACCCTAGAAAAATCAGTTTTAAATATTCTGTCAACACTCTTACTGGCATCTGGAAAGTTTAAAGGATCAACATCGTTACCTTTTAGAAACAGCAGGAGCCCCAGAGTCAGAAGTGCTGCTTGCGAGTTCTCCATTGCCATGTGAAAGACACTTCCTCGTTCATATCATTTCAGATAAGAGGCTTTGCTGAGTCAGAATCTATCAAGGAATCGGCCTCTTTATTTGTCATTGAAGGAACCAAATATTATAACTTGATAAACCAACGATCATTTGTTTCTGCAGTTCCTGATACAACGGTATTGCCCTGAAATGCATACTCCAGTGTCATTGAGCTGCACTGATCTGAGCTCCAGTGACCCTGTAGCTGTGTTCAGGGTGACTCTGTTCACATATCCCGGGAATATGACTGGGGCTGATCCAGACCATGACGCCACAGGGATCCTTGCAGGGCTAAAAAACCAGGCCACTGAAGCTAGAACTCCAGGGGGTTTAATCTGCAGCTGTACATTGCCTCCAACCTCGCTGATTACAGGGTCTGTGACAGGTTTTAGTTCCAAAGCTGAATGAACCTACAAGAAATAAAATAAAATAACGATCTATATAGTTAAAAATCATCACATGTTGTCAAACAGTACAATTGTGCTATTACGCTTGATTGAATTTACTATTTTACCTTAGAATTCAGAGTATGACACCGAAATGCTTAAAAACACATTAACAAAATACACTCAATGAAGTGTTAAACTGAATGAACGGTGAATATAGACCTACATGAACCAGCAATAACGGGATATCTGCACATGCTTTCTGATGCAACGCCTTCAAATTATAGTATAGAGATATTATTTTTACTTGAAGGCATGCTAAATGAGTAAGGGTCCCATTACAGCACTCTCGCACGCAGCTGGAAAGTTTAAAGGATCAACATCGTTACCTTTTAGAAACAGCAGGAGCCCCAGCGTCAGAAGTGCTGCTTGCGAGTTCTCCATTGCCGTGTGAAAGACACTTCCTCGTTCATATCATTTCAGATAAGAGGCTCTCTATCAATGAACCCGCTTCTTTACTTCTCATAAACAGATTTTCTGGAATCTAACATTATATTTTCATATCATATATTTTGTACAGAGCATGCACAGCGAAACGTTTCTTGTGAATGTGATAATCATTTCATCTGCAGTGACAATCCTGATCTGGAGCCGGTAATATAGAATTGCTGCAGCTGCATGTGCACAATACGGGTATTAATTGTGAAGTGCACTTACAGGATTTTAAAAACACACTGCTTCTTTTTTTTTTTTTTTTTGCAAGGCTGAAATATTAAACCAATCAATATACAGCATTAATATTGGGAGCAACCACGGAACTACTGTAAGTGTAACGCTGTAAAGTATTGAAAATGTAAATCAAGACGCGTGTTTGCTTCAGAATATTGTCTTACCTGTATCGGTACCGTGTCGGTTTACCTGCCCACACTTCAGCTGCTCCGAGTCGAATCGAAACAGTACCGGTGCGAAACCTGCTCTTCTCTGAGTTTCCTACCGACACCGATAAGAACTCCAGTCGGCACAGATGTTTCGGTACGGTTCCGCAACGATACCGGTATAAAAATGCTAGTGTGAAGAACAGCGCAAAAGACATGACCCGCAGTTGCACTGTCACGCTGTATTCACTAGGTGTCACTATATACCACGTTTTCTCCGAGTGCTGAGACTTCGTTTAGATATTTGGGTCATGCTTGCTTTCTGTGTGATGATGTGTTTTTTTTTTTTTTTTTTTTTTTTTTTTTTTGCTGTATTTGTGTTCACTGTAAAGAAAGCCTTATTTTAATAAATTAGAAAAATTAAAATGAATGTTCTTTCATTCAAATGCATTTTTACAACAGAAACAGTCACTGTGTAAATGGACTGGCAAGAGTTAAAGTGAAAATGATGTTTAGAAAATAAGATTGTTATTATATAGTGGAGAGGATTTCAAAATAATAATACAAAACTTGGGTGATTACCCCTTTAACTTTTTTGCTTCATTAATACAGACACCGTTTGCATTGTGTAAGAGTGTGGTTTACACTTTGAGTATTTCCACTGCATGAAAGTATATATTCTCGCTACCACTAGGTGTCACTGTTTCTCACAGTATGAAAGGCATGATGGTGACGTCAGGATGCTGTTGGTTATGCAGAGCCAATCTCCTCCAATCACAGGCGATGATAACCTTGGTGGATGAGAACTGGTGGAACACCCCCCCCCCCCATATTATCTCAGCTGTGGCTGTTCAGCATTTCAGCTGAATGAAGCGTGACCCTCGTTTCTGGAGCAGATTAATATGGGGGGGAATGAGCGTCTAATTATTATATACCTTAATCGAATAATGAGCAATACGTAAAATTACAATGTTATTGCATCGTACAGACTTTTACAATAACCGTTAACTTTACCATGTGAACACAAAAATTATTTTCTTAAAAATATTAATATATCGTAATATCGACGCGAAGTATAGTGTACATTTACAGTTATAGTCAAATAGTGAGTAATATTGTGTGTGTGTGTGTGGGTGTGTGTGTGTGTGTGTGTGCGTGTGTGTGTGTCAGAGTGTGAGTGGATCAGTTTGTGTGTGAGTGCAGTGTGTGTGTCAGCCTGTGTGTGTGTCAGTGTGTGTATCAGTGTGTGTGTGTTTATAAATACAATAGAAACAGTCATTAGGTGCAGAAAACAAAAATATTGAAAATAAAAACTTTCAAAAATACTCTTCAAGTCACAGGCTGTGCTGGTGTTGGGTTGTTTCCTGAATCAAGCTCTGTTGAAGAGAAAGCACAATGGTTTACACTTTATCCCATCAGCACACTAGTTATATATCTTATATGTTATGATTGAGTTCCTAACTTGTTAGAGTTGATACCAGGTGTTCATTCAGGTGTGTGGAATCCCTCCTACCTGTTCAAGGTGCTGTATGTGGACTGATCAGGAAACTGTAAGCCCTGTGCAGGGAGAGAGGAGCACAGTTACTGGTTGAGGAGATTCATCAATAGATCTCAATTATAACAGCAGTGTGATTGTATTACAGTAAAGGGTCCTTACTGTGTATGTGCTGTCCGGGTTTTTTGCTTCGCCCTGGAAAAATAAGAACCCAAGATTTCAGTTACTTTCAAAGCAGGTTCTCTTATGAAGAGGATGCATGCCTTGTGTTTTCTGTATATTATTTCCCTGTTATTATCAATACCTGCCTTTGCAGAAACATTAAATAAATCCCCCGGGAAGGGTAGAGTACATTTCAAAAAACAAAGGCCACTCTGTTGTTACTGTAATGAGCTGGTAATGAATACAGATCAACACACACTCACACTCACCCTCACAAACACTGAGAGCTTCATAAGCACGCGTGCACACAGGTTCACATACAGTATCCCCCTGGTTACTTACTGCTCTCTGGACAGCACTGGTGTTCTCATACACTGCTGATGCTTTCGGAACCTTGCAATTTTCATAAGTGACAGCACCTGGACCTGCAATACGAGATGCAGAGAAATCAACAGTATAGAATTAGGATATTAAACTGATACATCAACGAGGGTAATAGATTCTGCAGTGTAGAGAGAGCAAGGCTCCCACATTGGGGTGTGTCTCTTACAGTGATCATGCATACTCACTGCTTTGAGCTGGACCAGGTTTGAGATCATGTGGATTGTTCCTGAATAAAATGGGAAACATAAATGAGATATTTCCATTTGATTTTCACAGTCAAATGATATTTACATTTAAGATTCATGCTGAGGAAGATACTCACAATAGATCTTCAATGAAACTGGACAGGAAACAGAATAGCTAACAATAGGCTGGGTGCTGAGCAGCACGTCACACAATGTGCCGCTATGTGGACAGTAATCCACGCAGTGCACTCACCTGCATAGTTTAACACTTAAATACACCCCAAGAGCAATGGCAGTGACCCCTGCAAGTGTGCCCATGACAATTCCAGCGATCTCTCCTGAAGACAAGGACCCCGAACCTGTGGGCTCTTCTTTATCTAGACAGAGGAGTAAACTGTTAGTGTGTAGAGAAGATCAGCAAACAAACATCTCACAGCTAAGTGTTGGGGAGTGTTCACTATTTCACGACTTTCACAATTCCCTGGACACTCTGCAGTGCACTGAACGAGTTCAGAAAGATCTAGAATATTATAGAACAATGGTGATATTATGACATCAACATTCTAGAAAAAGAACGTTCCATTCTGAGTGCCAGAATTCATTGTAAACAAAGCCAATATGACCTTCACTCTTTACCAGGGAAAAGACGCACACAAATGAAAATCATATCGTATAACTCTCCAATCACGATAAATTCCTCTACTGCAGAACTGTTTCTTCCAGTCACTGAGTTCCGGGCTACACAGGTGTAACTTCCCCTATCAGCATTGCTTACAGAAGCGATCTTGTATTGTGAGCCCTGGGCAGCCTCTGTCTCATTGAAATACCAGGTGTAACTACAAGGGGGATAGACTGAGTCTAACATGTGAATGTCACGTAGGAATTGAGAACTGCTGAGTCTGGTCCTGTAATAGATACCTGCTCTGGTCCATCTGCAATACACACAAGATAACATTGAAGAGCCTTAAACACTCACACCCCAGTGGAGCAGGCTGAACGAGTCTGAATGCAACATGCACAGAGAAGGGCGGATCTTTGGATACTTACAATTGACCTCCAATCTGTATCCAGCACTCGTCACTTCACTTACAGGGTTCTCAGCTTTACACTGATATGTGCCTTTATCAGACTGCAGCACTGGATTGAAGGAGACTGTGCTGTTGTCCACAGACAATGTTATTCTGTCACTAGTGGACAAGGGCTGACCGTCCTTCAGCCAGAGCCTTGAGGAAATAGTCTGTGATCCAAGCACCTCACAGGTCAGGTTTAGAGTCTGGTTTGCTATTGGTTGTGCAAGGCAGGGTTTCACATTTACATTAGTTATTGGCTCTGTGAATAGAAGTTACAGAATTAGGCACTCTATTGGAAAGAGGTGTGTTGTTTTTACAGCAATACTGAATTGGGTGTCCAAAATAATCAGGTCTTTCTTACTTCATC